>NW_024723050.1:4029249-4037147 GCF_018991925.1 Homarus americanus | reverse complement strand
GCGTACACAATATAAAATATCACTGAGCTGAGGCTGAGAAGATACTGACTGGCTGAGCTGTCAGCAAACCAACGGTAACCCTGACACGTACTGAACGTGAAACGATCCTGTCCTTCACACGTCAAAGTGCTGAAGGTTTCTTGAACTTTATTCTCTCTCTCTCTCTCTCCAGTATATATGTATGTATAGATAGATAGATAAATAGATAGAACGATGGTGGGACACGGACATTTGAAAAATGTATATATATATATTTTTTTAAATTATCTTATTTTATGTTATTTTCTTCATTTTACTATAGGGCCTAGTCCGTGGCCCACCTGAGAACCACCCCATGGCCCGCTAATGGGCCATGGCCCACCAGTTGAAGACCACTGCGGGCCTATACTTATTGTACTGGGGCCCCATACTTATTGTACAGGGGCCCTTATGGTTGTGAATATGTTATATAATGAAATACTCGGTGTACACTTGAAACAAGGTTATACGCTGGCATGCTGCGCGACAAATTAGTTTCAGTGAGCCCCCAGATACCGGTGGGCCCTAGGCAATGGCTTATTTGGCCTATTGGTAAATCCGGCCCTGGTCACAGCTCAAGATTTAAGAAGCCGCAAGTCCATAAAACTGTGAGGGCAAACTTTTTCGGAGTGAGAGTTGTGAACTCTTGGAACAATCTACCAGAGTTTTGTGACGGTACCGAGTGTGAGCTCTTTCAAGACAAGACTTGACCAACACTGGAGCAGGTTCAGGTACATTCAGGAGCCATTGCATGCCCAGTACTTGCCAACAGTGCGTAACAGAGACGTGACCGATCGCCCAAGCGGCTAACGAGTCGATCATTTGGTGAAGAGGATAAACGTAAAGTAAAGATGCTTGATAAAATACCGGGGTCCGAAGATGTTATGCTTGAGCACTGCCTGATGTTATATTATAGCCTATAATGGACACTGGCAATTTTGGTACGCAGCAGCCATAAAAGTCGGTGATAGAACTCTGTTTGAGTTTGTAGCCATTTAAGAAATAATTAATACAACAAACACCGGAGCTGGTGACAATAATTTGTATGTGGGATTTATACATTTGTTTTCCTATTTTCGTATAAAGATCATCTGGATTAAGTTATAGCATTATTTAAAACAAATATATATTGCGTAAATTTTTGTTTTGTATCTCCCAAAAGAAACACAAAACCTTAGATTAGCAAAAACAGCCCGAGAACGTTTATAGTGTAGGTTTGTAACTGCCAGCCCTCAGATTTGATTGCTTGGGTAATATAAATATTCTCAACACAAGTAACTGATTCAGCTCTTGATGGTAATACTGATAATAATTATGTATGTTACTGCACAGACTTTTGCGGAACCATATTTTTTTCGGTAGCTATGTTAGATGCAGTAATTCACATTGATAAAATTTTTAAATAGATCATGTTAATAAAATACCCTCGTCAAATTCCTATTCTATTATTTTATAAATGTTCTTAGTATTGTATTTTTTTTTTTTTTTACGGGGAATAGCCCACCCGGGCACAGGTCATCGATCCACAACGGAGCCTAGGGGAGTCGAAAAAAAAGAGGAAAATAAATTAAAAATAGAGAAGAAAAATATTATATTAATCTACACCATGAAAATGCAGGAAAACCAACTATTTAAAGTGAGACAGATTGTAAGAGTATGGAAACAGAAGAAGGTAGAGCATTCCACAATTTGGCTGTGTGAGTAAAGAAGGAGGTACTATAACGGATTATTCTAGTGTGACCGACATCCTCAGAGAAATTGTGGGCACCGTGGGCAAGACGAGTGTTACGAGCCCATGGCCTTGCCAGCGGTACACAGGATGCCAATCCACCGAACATTGCCCGTTAAAGTACCTGTAAAAGAGAGAGAGTGAAGCAACATTGCCGCGAAGAGAAAGGGAAGAAAGATTATTAACTAAAGGAGGAGAGTTAATAAGACGAAATGCCTTTGATTCCACCCTATCTAACAGTTGGACAGAAGAGCCACCCCAGATATGAGAACAGTACTCCAAGTTAGGACGAATGAATCCCTTATAAACCTGAAGCAACTGCTCAGGAGTGAAGTTGCTACGGAATCTGTACAGCATTCCCAGGTTACATTTATTGTACCGAGATCCATTTAATTTCAATATTTTCAGGATCCAGTTTATTTCTATTCTCTAACTTGATTATAGTTATTCGTGGTAATTCTTAAGGCGAAGCAGTTGGGCATGATATTATAATATTTGGAATACATAAAATAATAAAATGTTTTCAAGTTTAATGTTATTTCAACATCTAATAAATTTTATTTTCATGTGATATAATTTCTACATAAGAGTGGTGGTCATACATAGTATACAGTTATGTGATCAAATGCTGGATCTGAAAACATTCGCATTGATTATACTGTACATTACGTCAATATTATAACATTTAGTTTGCTGTTATGTGTATTTTGTTCTCACTGTAAATCTTTATTTTCAAATTGCTAACCAGCTTTAGTAAAAACACTCATCAGAGTTGTAACGACTTACACTAGTATTCTACCACCAAGCCATGTCAGGTGTTCACGGCCAGCATATCTAAACGACAACAACACAACTGGTCGGAGTCTTAAGTAAATATTTCTCTATAATTATGGAAGAACATATTTTCATCAGTATAACAAACTTGGTCATAATAATAAGAGAAGGTTGCATTGGGTCTGGAGTTAGGAAGTGTTGTCATCGGCAGAGGCTTCACACAGCATATTGCCAACAGATCGACTCCAGCAGACAGGTTCTCCAGTTAACGTGTTTTAAACTGAAAGAGTCAAAGTTGAACATTAACTTAATGATTAATACATATTCATGAAAGTAGATATATCATTGTTGATAATTAATTTCATGTCTATATATGCTTCTCTTTTATAGATTTATAATGTCGATTAATTTTATGGAAATATCGATGTAGCCTCAACGGTTTTACGGATCGAGTGTACAGTGCTTCTGTTAGTGTTACTGTGGCACTTCTGGCTATATCTTGCCTCAGAGTTTATTTGACACATTGTAGGGTATGAAAAACTTACTGCGCTGAGGTTTCAGTATTTTTTGTTACCATCATTATTAAACCCACCTTTCTGACGAATTCCTGCACCATTAAAGCCTCCACCTGTGCCGTAACGAGTGCCATGGCCATTTCCACCTGGTCTTTGACGAATTCCTGCACCATTAAAACCTCCACCTGTGCCGTAACGAGTGCCATGGCCATTTCCACCTGGTCTTTGACGAATTCCTGCACCATTAAAACCTACACCGGGGCCGTCAAGACGAATGCCATGGCCATTTCCACCTGGTCTTTGACGAATTCCTGCACCATTAAAACCTCCACCTGTGCCGTAACGAGTGCCATGGTCATTTCCACCTGGTATTTGACGAATTCCTGCACCATTAAAACCTCCACTGGGGCCATCAAGACGAATGCCATGGCCATTTCCACCTGGTTTTTGGCGAATTCCTGCACCATTAAAACCTCCACTGGGGCCATCAAGACGAATGCCATGTCCGTCCTGGCCTGGGCGTTTAATCTCTGCGCCGGCAGTGGCGGCAAAAGCACCCACGAAGAGCAGGACTACAGCGTTGCACTTCTGTAAGGGTGAGGAATAACATGGAGATAAACAGTGTGCTAGAATACCAGGGTTATTATTGCCATTAACCGTATCAGAAGACCTAATATATTATATTGTAATCTACGATATATACACCATCAAACAGAAACAGATTACAGTACACTATCAACACAAACTATCGTCTACTCCATTCCCCCAGTCCATTAGTAATTTTGTGTGAGAGGAGAGAACTACAGTTGTGGAAGGTACTGTACCTTACCATGTTGTAGAAGATGAGACAACTGACTCTCAGCAACAAGTTGTGGCATATATAGAGAACACTTAAGTAGCTGCGCGCGCACATCTTTATCTCACTTTGTTGGTTATCGGTTAACCTTTGTCTACGGCTCGAGGGTGACATGGACGCTATGAGAGTTGCCAACGCCTGTAATTTTTGTCACATTCTTACTGTCGCCCTTAGCTAGTGACCAGATATGCTTGGATTCATTTACCTTCTTACCTACCTTATTTACCTAATGGCCACCCACTAGAGGTGGACATGCCTGTGTAGGACCCCTCTATTGTTCTTGATATTCTTGTCTAGGGCTATTTTGAAACCCAATACTGCTCTAGATTTCACAACTTGATCTGGTAGACTGTCCTATAGATGTACCAGCCTCCGTGTGAAGAAGTGTTTCTTTATGTTCGTTCTGCATGATACCTTGGCGAACTTGAAGTTATATCCCCTCGTGTTGGTGTGCGACACTGAAAAAATTCTCGGGTTCACGTTTTCCATCACTTTCAAGATTTTGAATGTATCTTTGAAATTTACCCTATTGTGCCTTGTCTGAATACAAAGACATTATTCAAGCCACTAATCCTCTCACTTGCACACTAAGAATTCGAAAAAAAATCTGAATAATAATAATAATAATAATAATAATAATAATAATAATAATAATAATAATAATAATAATAATTAGTAAAAGTAATCCCAACTAGTTGTCTTTAGTCTCAGAGAACCGGAACTTGTACTAGAAGACATCTTTACAATATCTGAGAGGTTTTAAATATGGTTCACTTCCTCGTTAAATATTACGACACAATAATAATAAGAACATGAAGAATGAATCAAACAAAACAAGAACAGGAACGACGAAGCGTAAACTGATGAGATACAATACTCATGCTTGTTTTGATTTTACCCGTAAACCCACAAACAAACCATTAGTCCACTTGTAAAAATATCAAAGGAACAGTAAAGTAACCTATTAGTATCAGGTCTATAGGAGGAGTTGGAAACAGTCTTCGTCCTGACTGATGAAATGAGTTAAATGAAACCAGTACACGTAGAAAACTCAAATAAAAGAGTAACGCCAAACATGATGAGGAACAAAAGTGTAATAAAACCCAGGGACAGAAAGCAGTTGATGAATGTCTTAAGAGGAAGTAGAACAGATAACACAAAAAGCCACAAAGAGAATAAGGACAAAGAAATTTCATAACAAACCAGGCAAGTGGAGGAAGTGGTGCTATAACAGCAGGAAGAATAAGTAACTGTCCACTGAATTAAGTACCAGTATCATAAAGACAGGGACAGTATACACAGAAGAAGAGAAGGAAACATAATTGGTACAGCAACAAAATAAAATACCAGTGTAATAGGAAGGTCAAGATAATACACACACACACACACACACACACACACACACACACCACCCTTGGGAGACGCTTGAGACAAAAAAACACGTCTTCAAGTTGGACTAGTTTCGCCGCCTTAAACAGCGTGGTGGCTGCCAAGGGAAGGTTGCTACCGTTAAGCATCATGATCAGCAGTTTAAACCTATTATGTCTTCACCCACACCATGGGATTTGCTCAATACCCCAGGCAATACTCTACCCGGGAATAGGCTGCTTATTGAAACCAGGAAGTAGCGCACTCAATACTTAATACTGTATATTTATGTATAGATTAAAACTTGCGGTAGATGGTTCGGCCCCAAAACTGGTGAACAAGCCAGGTAGTTGTAGCGTTTTACTTGGTCAGTAATCATTCGAATTTAAGAAAAAGCTTGGGGCCGCAACGTTAGGGTTCAGAGTACCTTGCATACCTCACAACATAAATAACAACCTTGACAGCAGAATGCTACTACTTCTTGTATAATGTAATGAAGGAGAAAGGTTTAGTATGCTCGAGCACAGTATGTGTGGGATAGAAACCATAGCAATGGGTCCCACAAAGTAATATATTGCTCCTAATTTCTCTACGCAAAGCCCTACCTACAGTGTTGTCTGGCTTAACTGGTATTCGTTAAGGACTTCGCTGTACAGTATACCGGTCGTAGAATCAGGAGCCGATGAGTCAACAGTCCGAATGTTTTGAGATGGGCAGTGAAGACTATAGATGTCTATTCAGGGTGAAGGTTTGATTATAGAGTGGGAATTATTGGGAAAAGGAAAAGAAGGAAGCCTTTGGCACCATAAACAAATCGTATGATTCCTTATTAATATTACAACTGGCTTTATGCTTGGGACAAATAATAAACATTGTATATTAGAAAATCCAAAAATATTCACAAAGGATAAAGTTCACCATATTCACGTGTATAAATCTAATAGTACACAAAATATATTTCATGTTCTTACACGGAGTTTAAACTTTATATGTGTTTGGGCACGTTCAGAGAATTCCAGACAGTATCAGTCGTGTGCAATGTTGTAATTCGGCATAAAATACTCCTGGCGCTGGGGGAAAGATCGTGTCTAGTGTTTATGTACGGCGTTACACATCAGGTTCTTGCTCTATATGCCAAGACCAGTCAGTGTAAAAAAAAAAAAAAAAAAATATATATATATATATATATATATATATATAAACAAATAAATAAATAAGTAAATGACAAATAAATGTTGATTTTTACTGAAAACAACTAAATTTACCTTTGTGTCATTGTAAACACTAAATATATGCTGTAAAATAAATTTTTTGTTTTTTATATTGTCTTTTATTACCTTTTCTCATTTATCCTAAATTTTTGCACCGCCATGTCATCAAACAATAAAAAGACACCAATATCAACATTATATGAGGAAAACTTGCGAAATTATGTTACAATTCCTATTTCATGGTGTGTTTGGCGGCCATCTTGGATTTAGAGGGTTTTTTTTTATAGTGAATAGCCCACCCGGGCACAGGTCATCGACCCACAACGGCCCTGGGGGAGAATAAGAGTAAATAGAAATTAAAGGTAGAAGAGAAAAAGACAAAATTAATCTACACCACGAAGATGCCGGAAAACCAGCTTTTTGAAGTGAGACAGATTGTAAAGTATGGAAACACAGAAGAAGGCAGAGTATTCCACGGTTTGGCAGTGTGAGGAAAGAAGGATGTACTGTACTATAACGGGTTATTATAGTGTGACTGACATCCACACACAAACGGTGGGCACTGCGGGCAAAATCTTAACAAATTATATTTTAAAGCAATACAGGAAGATGAACAAACCTCGCTGGATACATACAAACGGTATCATTATTAACTTACCGATAATGGACATGTACTGTATAGTGGACCTCATCAAGAACAATAGGCCACTCTGAAGTTTGAACTGTTAGGTAACATCAAACCAGGAACCCACGCCAGAGTCCCCACATGATCACTTAAGCAACAGGCTAAGTACTGGTCAAACAATGGAATGTCCTCGACACCGATCAGCCATGCTGGCCACTCAGGGAATGACACTGGGGCCACAGTTAAGACATAATGGACACCTGCACTCTCATCCACATACATTAGACTAAGTTTCGGTTAAGTTAGGCTAATCTCGCTTAAGTTAGGTTAGGTTAGGTTAGGTTAGGTTAGGTTAGGTTAGGTTAGGTTAAATTAGGCTAGAATTGAGACGTCCACACAGATCTCCATATTTTACGTTATTTTTTATTTTTTGTTTTACGGTGAAGATGCCGGAAAACCAACTTCTTAAAGTGAGACAGATTGTATGAGTATGGAAACACAGAAGAAGAGAGAGCATTCCACAGTTTGGCTGTGTGAGTAAAGAAGGAGGTACTATAACGGATTCTTCTAGTGTGACCGACATCCACAGAGAAACGGTGGGCACCGTGGGCAAGACGAGTGTTACGAGCCCTCGGCCTTGCCGGCGGTACACAGGATGCCAAATCCACCGAACAATGCCCGTTAAAGTACCTGTAAAAGAGAGTGAAGCAACATTGCGGCGAAGAGAAATGGAAGAAAGATTGTCAACTAAAGGAGGAGAGCCAATAAGACGAAATGCCTTTGATTCTACTCTATCTAACAT
>NW_024723050.1:4006749-4026749 GCF_018991925.1 Homarus americanus | reverse complement strand
TAAAATTAGGTTAGATGAAGTTAGGTAAAACAAGATAAAAGTTAGATAAGGTTTATTTCAGGCTTGGTTAGTTCCTCTTCGTTGGTCATCACAAATGCTTAAGGGACACTGGTATTGCTAGGGTGTATTGTACAGACATGTTTGGATGTACACACCAGTTGGAGTCTTGGAAAGTTTTTATCGCCTTCTAAAAGACGGTATCCTGTTCTATCATCACAGATGTAAAAGCAACTCTCACGGGTTTACTGTTTGTGAAACGTTCCCACGGATATGATGACAGACCGACATAAGAGAGGCACACACACAAGACACCTGCTCACTGTATCGCATCCTATGCTGTCATAACACTTTGAAAAATAGACCAGTGTGTAAGTCCATTATCTCACCTCTCACGGATACGCTCTATAAACTCATGGGTAATATTCTAATTTGTTCAGTATCTCACGAATCGTTCTTATATGTCAAGGCGCCAGGGATCTCACGGCAGTCACAAATCACATTGTTAGTATAATTATTGATACAGCTGGTTAAATATTGTGATGAGTTCAAGAACTGCTAGTAACTAATGCAGCTGGTTAAATATCACAATATGTTCAAGAGCTGCTAGTAATTGGTGCAGCTGGTTAAATATCGCAATAAGTTCGACCTGCTAGTAATTGATGCAGCTGGTTAAATATCACAATAAGTTCAAGAGCTGCTAGTAATTGGTGCAGCTGGTTAAATATCAAAATAAGTTCGAGCTGCTAGTAATTGATGCAGCTTGTTAAATATCGTAATAAATTCCTCTTGAATTGGTGAGGTGTACATTCAGGTTACTTGACACAGACGAAGCGTATATAAGCCAATGGGACTTCAGGATCCTTAGGTACCCAGCTTATTGCACTTGATGATTAAAAACCCTAATGCTAACTTAACCTTATCTAATCTAACCTAAATTCATGAGATCTAAGAGAAGTAATGATACGGAGCACGAATTTCCAGTTCTCATTGCTTGATCCTAAAAAACATATGTCCCACCTAAAACAAAAGAAGAGCATTCCTTAGAAAACTACATTCTCTACTTATACGCGAAAAATATAAGCAAAATTATATCACGTACCTCATCCTAGTGACATTGTTTTCCATTTAATATAATTGATGATTATTAACATTCAATATTTATGCCATTAATTAGCTTGAATTATTACATAAATCATCCCTATGTCTCAACCTTTTTATGTAAGGCCTCACAAAAGCGTTTCTTGTTTTGTGTTGTGTTTTTTGACGCGTGACTTAACAACGGAATTCATTGGGACCTTTCACACGGATGTCTACTGAACTCCATTGATTTCTAAGTTGCGTAAAAAAAATAATTAAACACAGTAGACTATGAAAAATACTACCCTTCAATGTAGGAATTCATATTAATATATTATAGCTAATTTTTACTGAAAACCTTGAGCACCTCACAAAACGGTTTGGAGGCCGCACGCGACCGTCAAACCACAAGTTACGGACCATTGCGCGTCCTGTAGCTAAGCTATTATTAACTACCAAACATTTTTCTTTGTCAAATTTTCTGCCGAATCTTGACATCTCTGTAGAATTATAGTCATTGGTGGATTTTTCCACATGAGTAATGATGGACTCGGAGTTAAGTCATAAAAGTTCACCCATGAATGTTTCTCAAAAGAAGCAAGGATGTTTGACACCTAACTGGTTGACTTAAACTAAAACACAAACTTTATACCCAGAAATAGCATAAACATTACACTCAAAACTAGCATACACATTGCACTGAGACTAACATTAATATGATACGTTTATTTAATACCTGTTACCAGACTAAATTAAGCTGGAGTTTTTCCAAAAGATTCTCTACTTGAAAGTTCCCCAAGGCCCAAACTGATATATGTATGTTGTGTTGTCAAAGCAAGAGAACAATTGAGACCCTGCAATTGTCTGTAAATGAGGCAGAAAGTCAGATCAGCAACCTGGGAATTGGTCACAATTTTTCTGGTGGCATATGGCAGCAGGCGGTAGTACCTCCCTGTTTGATAGCTGCCTACTACCTACTACCTACATTTGAAGACACGTTATTACACTTCAGTATGTTATTAGGTAAATATTATACTCCGTGAACATTATATTCCTTGTTCATAAGATACCTTTATATTTCCATGACATTTTTATTTGTTAGCAGAAGGCAGCGTACTAGCAACATTGATTAACAGTTCTGGTGAATTAAGAATATTGTTAAGGGGAGAGCTCCAAAATATCCTCCTGACATTTAAGGAAACAACAGATGGTAAAACCGGATTCATCCAGTTGAGGATCTAATATTTCCAACTGCTGGAGTTCCCTGCAGGACACATCACGGAACAATGGATTTAGCGAGTGTACTTCAGGCACGTAGTGTATGACGCCCATAATTGTTTTCGGTGGAGGTATGGCATCACCATTCTGTTATATCCGACAGGAAGTGTATGCAAACGGTGGAGATATGCGGAAAAAAATAAAAGTGAAGCTAATGTTCCTGTAATGTTTTGGTGGGAGGCTTTGTGGTGAATGCTAGGCTCCGGGTGGGCGTGGCAGTTCACGGGTAATTAATAGCCTGTGGGAACCGTGACGCCCTTCCTGCCTCTTCCCCGTCACTGTCACTCACCGATGCGTCACGTTAACCCGCAACCCCCAGTAACTACAGTCTATTTTGTTTAGTTTATCCCTTATCGCCAGTCACTGTGAATGACGTTCAATGAGGTTCTACTTGGTCCACTAAATGTACTGTATCTCCTTCACTAAACTCCCTCTTAACCTGTCGTGCTCCGATTTAAATCATATTCCTAAACAATCCCCCACCATTACCATAAAAATAAACTTGATAAACCAGTAGCTAAACTTTCTTCAGGTCCCAATAAACTGCTAGAGTAAACATTAATCTGCAGGGTTAACTTCACTAGGACAAGTTTAGTTAGGTTGGGTTTAATTAGGATAGGCTACACTAGTTCGGTTAGGTGGGTTGAATTAGTTTAGATTGGGTGGGGCTTTGTCGTACTGCCCAGCCACCACCACCCAGACAAGTCACGGGCAACCTGGAGTCGCCTTGTTGACACACGGGTGAAGGCCACACCTGTTGACCCTGACTTCAGTGTAACCAAAGACTATAATAAGAGTCTTGGAGTGTAACGTGACGTAAACTTCTGCTTGTCGCTGCTCACACCAGTAGGTGGAGATGGCTAGTTTGGGAAATGTAATTACTGTACAGTATAGATCCAGACTCAAAAAGATTCGTAGGGTAAATATTCTTTGCAAAATGTAGATGTAATAATGTACCTAATTTGTTGATTAAAGGTAAATTGCAATGGTGAAATCCAATAATAATATCAATATTAAACCGAGTTCTTTATAGCACAATATTCTTTCACTCCTGAACATACACAGGGTAAACACAATTGTCATGAGCTATGCTAAATTACTATAAAAATAATAATGCAGATAAAATTAATGTGGTAATAAACGCACAGGTGGCAAAAACTCTATGTTGATGAAATTCATAACAAGTAACAAAGAACAGACCGACCACCCGAACGGCTAGTAAGATGATAAGTGCTGAAATGATAAATTTAAAATAAATAAATAAATAAATAAATAAATAAATAAATAAAGAGGCAGGTCAGTGGACGGGCGTGGCAGACGGCGGCATCAGCCAAAATGCCTGTTACCTACAACAGCTCAAACGAGTCCTTGGTTGACGTAACGGAGCATAACGTTACGATATAATCGGAATATTAACTATTTGAGGATATCTAACATAACCCTCTGTAGCTTACATAACTTAACCTAATTGTCAATAACATTCCGATATCATAACTTGATAAAATCTATGAAGCGTGACTAAAGTTTGGTAAACATTTGAGAAACTTAACGTGATGTGCAGTTCTTCAATAAGATAACTCTCTTTCTCTCTCTCTCTCTCTCTCTCTCTCTCTCTCTGGTGTAGATGTATAGTTGGAACTTTTTTTAAGCTGTTTGACTACTTAGTGTAGCGTTAGCCCCGTGGTCAACACTACCAAACGCAACGCCCTTACACGAGCTGCGGTCTGCTACAATGACATTTAATCTTTATTTTTTTTTGTCATCTGTTATATGTACTTTGGAGACCACTGTACTATTAATAGTGTTAAGTGAAATATCAGGGGTTCGATGTTGTCACCATAGTGTGTGTGTGAACTTTAAAGGACAGTTCGGGGATTCAAAGCAAGTTTGGATTCCACTTAATCTAGATCATGGACACACACACTACTACTACTTACTACTTTGCTGTCACTCGGAAACTAGTATGACGATCATCCAGCTATGATACAATGATATGAGGTATTAGGGATATCACCTAGGTTGGTGAGTTTTGAGGTGACTAAAGAGGCCAATACGGGACCCACAGCGTCGTTCACATTCGTTGCACATGTGGAGGGCTCCATCTACTGCGGGAGGGGCGGTGGCAGCGTCTTTCCGGCGTTGGCGCTTGTCTGCCTCGGTTTGCAGTCGGGCTAACTCGAAACTATCGAAAATTTCTCGTGTGGTGCTCCTCCAAGCGTTACGATGTGGAGTAATGGACTCCCAGGTGAGGGGGTCGATTTGGCACTTTTTTAGGTTTGTCTTACGACTATCCTTATACCTTTTCAATTGCCCTCCAGCGCTACGTTTACTATTCGTTAGGTGACTGTAAAGTAGCTGCTTTGGCAGTCTACTGTCGTCCATGCGGGTAACATGGCCAATCCAATGTAGTTGTTCAGGGATAATGGTAGTCTCGATGCTCCTACAGTTGGTGTCAGCAAGAATACTGGCATTTGTTCTCTTGTCTTCCCAGCGAACTCTGAGGATGGAACGTAGATTACCTTGTTGAAAGTTTTCAAGTGCCATGAGGTGCCTCCTGTATGTGACCCATGTCTCACTGCTATATAGCAGGGTGGGGAGGACCACTGCTTGATATACGTGCAGCTTTGTAGATAATTTCAGCTCCCTACAGCTGAAGACACGATTTCGGAGTCTGCCAAAGGCTTGAGATGCACATCGGATCCGATGCTGAATCTCTTCATCTATGACTGTGGTGGAGGACAGGTGGGAGGTGTGTCTGAAACAGGGGCAGGTTGAAAGAGAATCTGAGTCTTACGTACATTCACCTCAAGGCCGAAGTGTGCATACGCGTCTGCATAGGTATTCAGGATCTCCTGTAGGTCGTGTTCAGTGTGAGCATCAAGGATGAGGTCGTCTGCATACTGAAGTTCAGTAGTGGAAGCTGCCGACACATTTGTTCTTGCCTGGAGTCGTCTTATGTTGAAAAGACCCTTCATCCGGTACTCGATGCTCACCCCTCTGGCTGAATTGGCACTGGCACGAGTAAGGAAGGCAGCCAAGAAAATGGAAAAGCCAAGAAAATGGAAAAGAGAGTGGGTACCAGTACACACCCTTGTTTAACCCCTGTTCAGATGGGGAAGAACTCTGACTGGGTGCCGTTGTGCAGGACAGTGCCGTTCATGCCAATGTGGAGTTGCCTCACAATGGTGATGAACTCATGGTGGACAGCCAAAACGGCTGAGGTTCCACCAGAGGGTTTCCCTGTTGACCGAGTCGAAGGCCTTGGTTAGTTCGATGAAAGCCATGTTACAGGTCACGACGCTGTTCTCTGCACTTTTCCTGTATCTGGCGGGCAGCAAAGATTATGTCAGTGGTGCCACGTAATGGTATAAAACCACATTGAGATTTAGGGAGGAAGTTTTCCGCCTCAGGAAGAAGTTTGCTTAGAAGGACTGGGGCGATAATTTGCCAGCTACGGAGAGCAGCGAGATCCCACGGTAGTTGCCACAGTCTGACCGGTCTCCCTTGTTCTTATAAATATTGACAATGGAGGCGTCTTTAAGAGCTTGGGGGATTTCCTCCTTTTCCCATATATTCTCCAGGAGAGAGTGGAGACAGCTGGTAAGCAGAGGTCCTCCTGCTTTATACACCTTGGCTGGGCTTCCATCAGGCCCTGAGGCTTTGTTATTTTTCAACTGTTTGATGGCAGTAGCTACCTTATCCAGGGATGGAAGATAGCTGAGGTGGGTCAGCTCTGGATGCTGAGGGACCTGCTGGGTAGTCAGGACATTCACATCGGTGTTTAAGTTGAGCAATGAATGGTAGTGTTCCTTCCAGTGCTGAAGGAGGCCTTCATTGTCTTTAATTATGAGGTTACCATCAGGCGAGCGGAGGGAGGCTGCGCCACAAGTGACTGGCTCATAAAATGTTTTAGTGGAAATGAAAAATTCGTGCATCTTTTACTGATCTGCAAGTTTTTGTGCTTCAAATGCTTTATCTTTAAGCCAGTCGTTCTTTAGATTGCGAAGCTCCCGCTGGGCTGCCGCTTTCTTCTTGATGAAAGTATCAGCTTTGGTTCGAGACTGAGGGTTGTTCTGCCAGAAAGTAAAAGCAGCACGTTTATCATCGATGAGTACTTTGATTGCCGTGTCATTTTTATCAAACCAGTCCTGACATATTCTTTTGATCTGGCCGAGGGTCTCTCTGCAGGTTTTTGTCATAACAGTATTAAGAGTATCCCAACTGCACTGGGATTCACGTTGTTTGCTGTTGGGATGTTTATAAGTCCATGTTCGAGCTGCTTTCTTTCTCTGACAATGACATAGTCAATGAGATGCCAGTGCTTAGATCGTGGGTGTTGCCATGAACCCTTGAACTTGTCGGCCTGCCTAAACAAGGCATTGGTGATAGTGAGGTTGTGTGTAGCACACTTGCTGAGGAGGAGTAGGCCGTTGGGATTACATTTGGCTAGTTCATTTCTTCCTATGATTCCCTGCCAAATGTTAACATCTCTACCAACTCTGGCATTGAAGTCGCCAAGGAGCACAACCTTGTCTTCTCTAGGGATAGAGGTTAGCACGCTGTCGAGGTCGGCGTAAAAGGCAGCTTTGATGTTATCCTCTGCATCCAGTGTTGGGGCATATGCACTGATGAAGAAGGCATGACGTGAGTGATTCAGAGGAACTCGAAGCGTCATGAGGCTCTCGTTGATCCCAATAGGCATTTCAGTTAGCCTGTGTAGGATGCTTATATTGCCTGGGCCCACGAGGCACCCAGTTACCGTGCGTTGCCACAAGGAGGCACAGCAGGAGTCTTGATGGTAAAGAGGCTGTGTACTGGCAGGGGAAGACTTATGCAAGTTACTTCCCTGTAATAGTACAGTGTGGTGAGTGTACAGTGTAACGGGTGAACAGTGTTCAGAGTGTATAGTGTAGTGTGAGTGTAATGAATGTACAGTGTAGTGAGTGTACAGTGTAGTGAGTGTACAGTGTAGTGAGTGTATAGTGTAGTGAGTGTAGTGTGGTGAGTGCACATTGTATAGTGTGTAGAGTGTAGTGAGTGTATAATAGGGTGAGTGTACATTGTAGTGAGTATACAGTGTGGTGAGTACAATATAGTGAGTACAGTGCGTAGCGAGCGTACAATAACATTGAACAATATAAACGGTACAAAACACACCACAAACAACAAACTGACCTTTCGATTAACTACCATGCCCAAAATCTTAAAAGATACCTACGTTAAATTATTAGTCGCAATTAATGATGAAAAAATACATTCACTTAAGTTATACATTTCCATTCAGGTTATGACACCAGTCTGTTTATTGTTAAGTCACCCAGTATAATAACATTCTTGACTCTTCAGTTACGAGATATATTCACCGTAACAACCTTCATTTATCTAGACCTTGACTTTAACTATGTGCTTCGATATTTTTTTTCTCTTCTGGTGCGTAAAAACAGGAAACTACAACGCGTGTGTAGTTGTAGATATAAAGAGTGAGTGTCTTGTCTAAGTATGGTTTTATTTGATTTTATTGGGTACAAAAATCATAAAAGCATATAATTATACTTATACAGGGTTGCGTCATAAACATCTGACGGTTTTTATTTTTAATTTAAAAACCAGCCTACCCACTAGACGACGCTTCGATACTTTAGGCGGCGCCACACTAGTACGTATCAATTGCATATCCTGATTCCTGGGGGTGGGAGGACGGGGGGAGGAGCAGGCAACAAGATGAAAGGCAACACCACAAGATTAGAAAAAGGTGAGGTTAATCTTGGTTCTCTGTAATTGTGGTTTATAGAAAAATTAAGACCTCGAGAACGGTGTTTATTTACCCTGTCAGCTTTAAGTCCTTGAGTACGATAAGCTAATCCCTTGAGTACGATGATGTAACACTTAAAGTACGATGAATTAACCCCTTGAGTACATTGACAACCCACTGAGCATGCTAAATTAACCTCTTGAGTGCGATAACCCCTTAAGTACGATTACAACCCCTTGAGTACGCTAATTAACCTCTTAAATACGTTAAATTAACTTCTTAAGTACGTTAAAATAACCTGTTGAGTACGATAAGATAACCCCTTGAGTACGATGACATAACACCTTAAGTACGCTAAATTAACCCATCGAGTACAATGACAATCCCTTGAACATGCTAAATTAACCTCTTTGAGTACGATAGTATAAACCATCGTACTGAAGGGGTTAAATCCTTAAGACAACAACAAACCCTTCGTAATACGATAACTTAAACTTAATCTTCATAAACTGTTATAGAAATATTAAGGCTTATAGCGAACAGAACGTAATAACCCTGACAGTTGAAATATCTACAACAACAACCCCAGTTCATCATACACCTACTGACAACCATTAAAGCTCTCTGTTATAGAAATGTTATGATCTAATGAACAGAATGTTATAACCCTGACAGTTGAAATACCCAGCCAACAGGGCCCACCCACCCTTACCCCTCCTCTCCTCCAATACCGTTCACAGGCGTTAACATTTTCTGGGTGAGTTACCTTGCCCGACTACAAACCTTTAGGTGAAAATACCACACAATAATGCCAGATTTAAAGGGTGTTCCTATACCAAGGGAAAAAGGTTATGGGTGTATTGAGTTAGTGGGTCTATTAAATAGAATTATCAGTGTTATGTCCACTTTGAAACCCGGAAGTGAAATATGCAGGTATAAAAGAAATTCACTTGTACTTGGGGAGTGTATATCTCTTACTTACTGCATGTGAAATATAGCCTATAGGCAATAGGTATAATGTTATCGTCTTCTACACACACACACATACACACACAGATACACACACACCCAAAAAGCAACACGGTGCCAACATTTAACCTCTGATATAACATCTGAAGGTGACTTACTGGTCTGAACTATAAAGCTTTGTTGTAAATACCAGAGTCCTCCGAGGTACAAGTGAGACCTAACAATTACAGACAAAATGGTTGAGGCGTCATGTTGTAATAATGTTACATGGTGGACATAATCACCTGAACTTGTGAATATAACTGCATGGTAATTAGAGAGATGGATGGATAGATATTTATTCAGTAAGATCGTCATACAAATTTGAATTGATTCAGCATGTACAGTAGTCACTCAAAAAACTATCTATACAAAATTGTGTTGAAAAAACATGACACAATGGACGAAGGATTTTGGCAACCCTACCGAGACAACAGGAGTCACAGTGTTCATTTTGAAATTCATCGATCACCCCCAAGTAAAGATAGTTTGAGTGACTGTACAGTACATATATAGACAAGGCAGGAATACAATGAACATAGATAGTGCAGGTATACAATATATCCTTTGTTTATATCTAATAACGCTGCTTTTCAACATGTATTATGCCTGAACTACAAAATAAAAAACAAACACTCCTTAATACAAAAAATATAAATAAATAAAAAATCTGAGAAAATGCGCTAAATTTTTAATCTCAATCACTTAATGACCCTCAAGCAAGTACAGCCCTGATACCGCCAAGCGTCCAGAGAAATTTGCCCGCAACTGTTCATAGACAATACGGATATACAAACAATGATCTTAAAAGTAAGCCAATTCGACCAAGGATTTTGTCTTACAGATTAACAAAGAACTAACAATAAGTTTTCTTCATAATCAGTTTTTTCTTCTTCAGATTCGTATTAAAAATATATATATATTAAGTGAAGTAACTGTTTTATTTATTATTTTAAAACTTTCTTCGAAGCAACAATTCAACAATTCATCGGTGGTTCGTTAGTTTCATGAAATCTTGTAAATTATTCATTACAGGCTTTGGATCACCCCCAAAATATATATATATATATATATATATATATATATATATATATATATATATATATATATATATATATATATATATATATATATATATATAACCTCAAGATTAAACACACTAACGGTAGCTACATGAAAAAGTTAAATTAGGTTAGGTTAAGTTAGGTTACGTTACGTTAGATTCGGTTAGAATAGGTTGCATTAAGTTAGGTTAGGCTAGGTTAGGTTGAGTTAGTTTAGGTTAGGTCGGGCAAGGTTAAGTCAGGTAGGATTAGGTTTGGCTGCAATAAGTTCGATTTGGCTAAAAAAAATGGTTAGGTTGGGTTAGGTTAGGTCAGGTCAGATCAGTTCATTTTAGGTTAGGTTAGTTCAGGCAAGGTTAAGTCAGGTAGGGTTAGGTTTGGTTGGAATAAGTTTGATTAGATTAAAAAAATGGGTAGATTAATTTATTTACTCAGCTTGCTTGACATTACACCTGCATCAGTATGAGTTTCACACACTAATGTATTCACGTCTTCCCCTCTGTTCCTCGTTCTGGTATCACTGAACACTTGAATGTAATCAGTTTACCTGGACCCGGTGTCAAAAGTTCTTAGGTTAAAATTTACCCCTAACTGGAAACCTAACCTGACCTAACTGGAAACCAAACCTACCTAATCCAAATTAACTTAACCTAACCAAGCCTAACCTAATCCAAGCTAACCAAATTCTAACCTATTACCCCCCTATAGTGTTATGGATGGGCAATCTTCGGGAACTATTTGTCAATAAATGTTTTGAATTTTAATCTTCGAGAACTAACTAACATGTTGTTGACCCCAAGCTCTTAATCCTAGAACAACAGTACACAGATGCGGCCCCTGTTGGCGTCCTTAGTAATCATAATCAGCCCACAAAAGATATACTGCTGTGTGATGCATAACCAGTTAACTCACTGAGCAAACTTTTCGGGTAAATAATAAATCTATTAAATTAACAGAAGTCGTTGGACTCGTTGATATAGTACTTATGGTCGTATAAACATTAGTAGCGTGTGTGTGTGTGCGTACAGGTGGTAGTAGTAGTGCACTGTACGTCTAAAATGGTCACTTAATATTCGTGGCCCGGGTATAACACCTACATTATACATCAACAACAATACTGAAGCCCACACTCCAGATCCGCAAAAGTTCCTCCATTTTATTTTCCCCCTAAATGGGTGTCAGAGAACGTGTAACCTGATTTACTTAAGCTACAACACAAATAATAGCCGTTAAGTATCAATACACCCAGTTAAATTGAGAAACTTAGAACTACCAAACCTTTGAGGATCCTAACCTTGATCGCCTGTTGGTGTTGTCGGCATTCCTTCACAAGTTCACATCTACCTACTGCAGTGTTGACTGCCGCTTCTTAGCAAACAATAAAATTCCAAGAAGAACAAACGCCTTAAGTTATTGATGTTCAACTTCTCAGTATTTTCTAGGAGGCGACTTTTACCGAGTTAACAAATTTGAGTTTTTCCGAGAATTGCAAACCCGTACATGGCATCAGTTCAAGGTATTGCTGTTCTACAATTGCCAATGTTGGCTTGATTTCATGGTTGCTCTCCTGCAATAGTACCTGTTGCAATATTAGTTTTCCTTCCTGTGCGTGGTTGTGGGCGGGGTCAACATTTATGGTGCGGACAATGTAGGTCAGAGGTTCATTTTGAAGACTATAGACAGGTGCTTCAAGTCTGTTATTGTCGTCATCTTAAAAGTGGATAGTTGCTTGGGAGAGCTAACTTTTGTTTGTGGTCGTGAGTCGAACAAATCTTGCAGGATGCTTTTGTCGTTATATCCTTGAGCTTGAGTGCACGTGACCTGAGGATATTGGAAGGCCCTTCAAATGTAAGAGAAGATGTTGGAGCCAGAATAGAATCTTAAGTTACTCCAACCTTACGATATTTTTTTTTTACACTTAAGAACAATGTGGGCAGTGACCAGGAAATGACTCTCGACCACCCCAACGTCTCTAAAAATAACAGTTATGACCAAGAGAGGATCCTTAGGAGCTCCTACGTGAACGGGGAAGCAGTTAGGTGTTGACTGCTCCATCAGTCAGTTCTAATGTACTAAACATGATGATGTAAACTAACCAAACATCACTATTTGTTCCACCCGCCCAAAACAAACGAGACACGTAACCATGATATATTCAACATACATCCACAAAGACTGTGTCGTAAACACACTCGCAACAGTACAAACACCGGCGATTAGCCCAGCGCCCTGTCGCCATGGGAACTTAAAACTAAATACCGTCCCGTGTGAGCACAGGAGGGTGGTGATCTCACATCCTTCACCAGGAGTCAACAACACAAATCTCAGCGTCACTAGAGTCAACACAGTCGGTCAGGGTCTGTGGGACGATGGTGTCTTTCGTAGGTAACCCTTATTACCCTGAAGTGACGAATAGGAAGGTGTGTCAACAACAGATGGTGGATGGGAAGGAACGACATTTGAAGGGATTTTTTTTTCTAGCTAGATTTGAAAATAAACTGTTTACCTATCTCTAACACACACATAACTCACCCTTAATGACAAGGAGTTGGTCGGTAATAAGTGGAAAGGACTGTACAGTATTATAATAAGTGCTCGGGGATATTATGGTCGGTTTCACAGACTAATTTAAACATTAAAAGTTTATTCAGAAATACCTAGACAACAACACTAAGCCTTCAAGAATAAACAACGACAGTGAGAATGTCAATAAGATAACAATACTGCATAAGAGAGAAGCTTCAACGTAAATGTGACTAAAACTATACATTAAGTCCATATGAATAAGAACTATAATACTTCCCAGGTAATGACAGTATCTTCACATTGTCTCCTTAAGAGTTCTAGTATGGTACCTTCCACACCCTACTCTCTCTCTTAACTCAGATATGATTCAAACAATGATCTCAAACACAATACAATTTATATGGTACAATAGTTCTTACGTGTCGATGGTGCTATGGGCCAATTGCAAGAACAGTCGTTGGGTGTACGACGCCATTTACGATGACCTTCTTGCCCTGATCTTGTTTCAGGAATATCACCCTTTTGAAGCTCTGGAGAGATCTCGAAGTTTCGATATTTTGAGTACAGCACTAGCTAATAATTCCCACCAGGAGACTTGTTTCGAGACTCCTCCAAGGCTTCGAAAAGTGCAGAATTCCATGTGTTAAAGGCGATATTGCTGAAACAATATCAGGGCAAGAAGGTCATCGTAAATGGCGTCGTACACCCAACGACTGTTCTTGCAATTGGCCCTATAAATGAGGCACCTAACCTATCCTAACCTAACGCCATTGTGTTGACTGTAGTGTAGTAGCAGTCACATTATACGGATACCTTAAGACCCAATTATAACATGGCTTCATAGGAATTCATATGTGGTGACAAGATCATAAAGTTGGATTCTTCACACATAACCTGTAACACATACACACACACACACACACAAATACTGCACACACACACACACACACACACACACACACACATGGTATGGTAAGCTTAAGGAACTCTGTGAACTAAACAATAAGACACACCCCCTCCCCTTCCTTAGCCATCTCACTAATGTTGAAGCAGCTGAGCAATCAAATAACCATTTCGCTACTATATGCCAGACGCTCCCCGGCTTGACACAACCACTCTCCCTGCTTACCTACCAGCCCCCCTTCCCACTGACGTAGTAGAAGAATTTGAAGTAGCAAAACGTCTGGACAAACTAAAATTAAAACGCTCTACCACCCCCATTGACTTACCAATGAAACTCTTCAAGGAGTTCTCCCCGGAGCTTGCTAAACCCCTATGCTCCATCATCAATGCTTTCAGTCAAGCCAGATGCCCAGCTGACTGGAAGACCTCTTATGTATCACCAGTGCCCAAGTCAACCAGTCCACAATCTCTAAATCAGCTACGACCTATTGCAATCACCCCAATACCCAGCCTAATCTGTGAAAGTTTTGTGTTCGACTGGGCTTATGCTGATATTGCAGGTGTCGTAGACCCTCAGCAATTTGGCAATATGAAAACTTCCTCCACCACTCACTGTCTTGTCAGCTTTCTCGATTACATATACCGCCATCTCGAGAAACGAAAAACGTCTGTAGCTGTCGCCTTCATTGATTTCACTAAAGCATTCGACCTAGTCGACCACAATATAATCATCAACAATGCTATTGACCTCGGGCTTCGGAGAAGTCTTATACCATGGCTTACAGACTTCCTCAGTGACCGACGCCAAGCTGTACGCTTCCGAGGGGCTGTCTCCACCTTTCAGTCACTCACCTGTGGCGTCCCCCAAGGCACCAAGATGGGACCACTCTGCTTCCTTATGCTTATCAATAATGCCCTAAGAGAAACCCCCACTCGTTGGAAATATGTCGACGACTCCACAATTGGAATCAGCGTCAACAATTCTGCTCCCGACTATACCGCCCTTCAGGATTTATTGAACAGTCTCCAAAACTGGGCCACCAACAACCACGTCACCATCAACCATACCAAGACCATGGTTATGCACATCAACCTCTCCTCCGACATTGTCCCACCTCCTTCCATTACTCTAGGTCCGAACACACTCTAGGTTGTAGATTCCACTAAGCTCCTCGGCGTCACTATAGACAACAAACTAAATTGGAAAACACACGTCAGTGAAGTTGTCAAATCCTCCAGTTTCCGCCTACACCTCCTCCGCCGACTCAAGTCCCTCGGAGTTCCTGCACCCGAGCTCCTCAGTGTTTAATCAACATTCATACTTCCCAAGCTCACCTATGCCTCCCCTACCTGGTCTTCCTCCCTAAATGCCACACAACGTAAACACCTAGAAAAAGTGCAAAAGAGGGCATGCAAGATTATTCTCTCCCCTTCCTACTCCACATATCAAGAAGTGCTGCTTCAACACACTGACCTTTCTGACTCTCACTGACCATCACCACGACCTCATCTGCAAATTTGGTAAGAAGCTTCTGCACCATCTCTCGACACTGGCCTTACTACCACCTGAGATCCCTAGCCCGAGAATTGCTGTTCGACACCACAACCGCATCCAGCCCATACGTGCACGAACTGATCAAGAGGAAGAATACTCAGTCCCAACCATTGTAAAAATTATCAATAACTTGTAATAGACCAGTGTATTCACTCCCAGTAAACACTACTCCTTGCACTGTCACTATGTTGAAATGCACTGTAGTTTGAGCTTTTCCCCATCTAGTTATTATATATCTTATTTGTATCACTTTATTTACTTGTATATTATTTGTAATTCAAACCATTCCCCAAATATGTAACTGTATATTTTCAGCCTTCACAGCTGCAACAAACCATGAATATACATATATATATATATATATATATTATATATTTATATATATACACACACACACACACAAGAACACATACACAAATACTGTATAACACACACACACACACACACACACACACACACACACACACACACACACATACAGAATTTAAGCAAGAAGGTGACAGTAGAACAAGAAAAAAACAACACCAAACAAAGAAAAAAAAAAGAAGGAACTGTTACCAAACTAAATGAATTACCTAAGATGAGGTTGTTAAAACCTGTGGTGGGGGTACTGTGCCCCCCCCTCTCTCTCTCTCTCTCTCCTTCAGTAGTGGATCAGTTCACGTCTTCCTCACTGACTCCTGTAGGGTGTCAGGCAGTACACTATGGTTGGTGCTGAGGCTACAGGCTCAGCCACATGATGAGGGTGGAGAAGGGGAGTAGGTAGGAGTAGGGAGGGAGAAGATAGAGGGGAGGAGATAGGGGAGGAGAGAGGGAGGGAGAGGGAGGAGGAGAGGGAGGGAGGAGAAGGGAGGAGGAGGGGAGGAGGAAGAGGGAGGGAGGGAGATGGGGAGGGAGGAGGTAGGGGAGGGAGGGGAGGGAGGGAGATAGGGGAGGGAGGAGGTAGGGGAGGGAGGAGGTGGGAGGGAGGAGATAGGGAGAGGGAGGAGGTAGGGGAGGGAGGGAAGGAGGAGAGGGAGGGAGGAGGTAGGGGAGGGAGGAGGTAGGGGAGGGAGGAGGTGGGGAGGGAGGAGGTAGGGAGGGAGGGAGATAGGGAGGGAGGAGATAGGGGAGGGAGGAGGTAGGGGAGGGAGGAGGAGTAAGGGAGGAGGAGTAGGGGAGGGAGGAGGAGGTAGAGGGGAGGAGGTAAGGGAGGGAGGGAGGTAGGGGGAGGGAGGAGGTAGGGGAGGGAGGAGGAGGGAGGGAGTAGGGGAGGGGAGGAGGATGGGGAGGGAGGAGGTAGGGGAGGGAGGAGGTAGAGGGAGGGAGGAGAGGTAGGGGAGGGAGGAGGAGTAGGGAGGGAGAGGGAGGTAGGGGAGGGGGAGGAGGTAAGGGAGAGGGAGGGAATGAGGGGAGGGAGGAGGTAGGGAGAGAGGAGGGAGGAGGGAGGAGGAGTAGGGGAGGGAGGAGGTAGGGAGGGAGGAGGTAGGGGAGGGAGGAGGTAGGGAGGGAGGGAGGTAGGGGGAGGGAGGAGGTAGGGAGGGAGGGAGGAGTAGGGAGGGAGGGAGATGAGGGAGGGAGGAGGTAGGGGAGGAGGAGGTAGGGGAGGGAGGAGGTAGGGAGGGAGGAGTAGGGGAGGGAGGAGGTAGGGGAGGGAGGAGGTAAGGGAGGGAGGGAGTAGGGAGGGAGGGAGGTAGGGGAGGGAGGAGGTAGGGAGGGAGGAGGTAGGGGAGGGAGGAGGTAGGGAGGGAGGGAGGTAGGGAGGGAGGAGATAGGGGAGGGAGGAGGTAGGGGAGGGAGGGAGGTAGGGAGGGAGGAGATAGGGGAGAGGGAGGGAGGTAGGGGAGGGAGGGAGGTAGGGAGGGGGAGGGAGGTAGGGGAGGGAGGGAGTAGGGGGAGGGAGGAGGTAGGGAGGGAGGGTAGGGGAGGGAGGGAGGTAGGGGAGGGAGGAGGGAGGGAGGAAGTAGGGGAAGGAGAGAAGGAGGGAGGAAGTAGGGAGGGAGGAGGTAGGGGAGGGAGGGAGGTAGGGAGGGAGGGGGAGGTAGAGGAGGTAGAGGGAGGGAGGGAGGTAGGAGGAGGTAGGGGAGGGAGGAGTGAGGTAGGGGAGGGAGGAGGAGGAGGGAGAAGGGAGGTAGGGAGGGAGGAGGTAGGGAGGGAGGAGTAGGGGAGGGAGGGAGGTAGGGAGGGAGGTAGGGAGGGAGGAGGTAGGGAGGGAGGAGATAGGGAGGGAGGAGGAGGTAGGGGAGGGAGGGAGGAGTAGGGGAGGGAGGGAGGGAGGGAGGAGGTAGAGGGAGGGAGGGAGAGGAGGGGAGGGAGGGAGGTAGAAGGGGAGGGAGGGAGGTAGGGGAGGGAGGGAGGTAGGGGAGGGAGGGAGTAGGGGAGGGAGGGAGGGAGGTAGGGGAGGGAGGAGGAGGAGTGAGGGGAGGGAGGAGATAGGGGAGGGGAGGAGGTAGGGGAGGGAGGAGGTAGGGGAGGGAGGAAGGAGGGAGGGAGGAGTAGGGGGAGGGAGGAGGTAGGGGGAGGTAGGAGGAGTGGAGGAGGGAGGAGAGTAGGGGAGGAGGAGGTAGGGTAGGGGAGGGAGAGTAGGGGAGGGAGGGAGGTAGGGGAGGGAGGAGGTAGGGGGAGGGAGGAGGTAGGAGGGAGAGGAGGGAGGGAGGTAGGAGGTAGGGGAGGGAGGAGGTAGGGAGGTAGGGGAGGGAGGGAGGTAGTGAGGAGAGAGGAGGAGTGGGGAGGGAGGGAGGTAGGGGAGGGAGGGAGTGAGGTAGGGGAGGGAGGAGGTTGGTAGGAGGGTAGGGAGGGAGGAGGTAGGGAGGGAGGAGGTAGGGGAGGGAGGAGGTAGTGAGGGGAGGGAGGGAGGAGAGTAGGAGGAGTAGAGAGGGAAGGAGGTAAGGAATATGGGAGGGGAGGAGGTAGAGGAGGTAGGGAGGGGAGGAGGTAGGGGAGGGGAGGAGGAGGAGGTAAGGGGGGAGGGAGGAGGAGGTTAGGGGAGGGAGGAGGGTAGGGGAGGGAGGAGGAGGTAGAGGGAGGAGGAGTGTATGAGGTAGGAGGGAGGAGGTAGGTAGGGTAGGGGAGGGAGGAGGAGGGTAGGGAGGGAGAAGGGAGGGAGGTAAGGGAGGGAGGAGTGGGGAGGGAGGAGGTAGGGAGGGAGGAGGAGTGGAGGGAGGGAGGGAGGAGGGGTAGGGGAGGGAGGAGGTAGGGAGGGAGGGAGGAGGAGGAGAGGGAGGAGGGAGGAGGGTAGGAGGTGTAGGGGAGGGAGGGAGGTAGGGAGGGAGGAGGTAGGGAGGGAGGAGGAGAGTAGGGGAGGGAGGTGGAAAGGGGAGGGTGGAGTAGGGAGGGAGGAGGTAGGGAGGGAGGAGGAGTAGGGGGAGGGAGGAGGAGAGAGGTAGGGAGGGAGGAGAGGTAGTGAGGTAGGGGAAGGGAGGGAGGTAGTGGAGGGAGGGGTGGGAGGGAGGAGGTAGGGGAGGGGAGGAGATAGGGAGAGAGGGAAGAAGGAGGTAGGGGAGGGAGGTAGGGAGGGAGGGAGGTAGGGAGGGAGGGAGGTAGGGAGGGGTGGAGTAGGGGGAGGGGAGGAGATAGGGGAGGGAGGGAGATGGGGAGGGAGGGAGGTGGGGAGGGAGGGAGGTAGGGAGGGAGGAGGAGTGAGGTGGGGAGGGAGGTAGTGAGAGGGGAGGAAAGGGAGGAGGTAGGGGAGGGAGGAGGTAAGGAGAGGAGGAAGGTAGGGAGGGTGGAGATAGGGGGGAGGGGAAGAAGAGGTAGGGGGAGGGAGGAGGAGGGGAGGGAGGAGGTAGGGGAGGGAGGAGGTAAGGGGAGGGGAGGAGGTAGGGGAGGGGTGGAGGAGAGTGGAGGGAGGAGGAGAGGGAGGGAGGAGGGAGGTAGGGGAGGGAGGAGGAGTGGAGGGGTGGGAGATAGGGAGGGAGGGAGGTAGGGAGGGAGGAGATAGGGGAGGGAGGAGGTAGTAGGGAGGGGTGGAGATAGGGAGGGAGGAGGGAGGGAGGGAGGAGGGGAGGGAGGAAAGGGAGGAGGTAGGAGGAGGGGGAGGGAGGAGGAGGAGGTAGAGGGGAAGGGAGGGAGGTAGTGGAGGGAGGAGGTAGGGAGGGAGGAAGGTAGGGAGGGGAGGAGAATAGGGAGGGAGGAGGTAGGGAGGGGAGGAGGTAGGGAGGGAGGAGGTAGGGAGGGAGGTAGGGGAGGGAGGAGGAGTGGGGAGGGAGGGAGGTAGGAGGAGGGGAGGGAGGAGGAGATGGAGGTAGGGGAAGGGAGGAGGTAGTGGAGGGAGGAGGAAGGGAGGGAGGAGGAGTAGAGGGAGGGAGGAGTAGGGAGGAGGAGGTAGGGAGGGAGGAAGAGGGGAGGGAGGAGGTAGGGAGGGAGGGAGGTAGGGGGAGGGAGGAGGAGGTAGGGAGGGGGAGGGAGGTAGGGAGGGAGGAGGGAGGAGGACAGGGGAGGTGGGGGAGGGAGGTGGGGAGGGAGGAGGTAGGGAAGGGGGTGGAGATAGGGAGGGAGGAGGTAGGGGAGGGAGGAGATAGGGAGGGTGAGGAAGGGGAGTAGGGAGTAGGAGTAGGGAGGGAGGAGGTAGGGGAGGGAGGAGGTGAGGGAGGGTGGAGGGAGGGGAGGAGGTGGAGGTAGGGGGAGAGGTAGTGGAGAGGAGGGAGGTGGGGAGGGTGGAGGTAGGGGAGGGAGGAGGAGGTAGGGGAGGGAGGAGGGAAGGGAAGGGGTGTGGAGATAGGGGAGGGGAGGAGGAGGGAGGGAGGAGATGGGGAGGAGGGGTGAGAAGGGGAGAGGTAGGTGAGGTAGGGAGGGAGGAGGTGAGGGGAGGGAGGAGGTAGTGGAGGGAGGGGAGAGGGAGGAGGTGAGGAGAGGTGGG
>NW_024723050.1:3763479-4006649 GCF_018991925.1 Homarus americanus | reverse complement strand
ATGACCCACCCTACTTCCTAGTGACCAACTCTTCTCCCTAGTGACCCACCCTACTCCCTAGTGACCCACTCTACTCCCTAGTGACCCACTCTACTCCCTAGTGACCCACTCTACTTCTTAGTGACCCATTCTACTCCCTAGTGACCAAGTCTTCTCACTAGTGACCCACTCTTCTCCCTAGTGACCCACCCTACTTCCTAGTGACCAACTCTTCTCCCTAGTGACCCACCCTACTCCCTAGTGACCCACTCTACTCCCTAGTGAACCACCCTACTCCCTAGTGACCCTCCCTACTCCCTAGTGACCCACTTACCCCTAGTGAACCACCCTACTCCCTAGTAACCACTCTACTCCCTAGTGAACCACCGTACTTCCCTAGTGACCCACTCTACTCCCTAGTGACCATCTCTTCCCCTATTGACCCACCTCCTACCCCTAGTGACCCACTCTACTCCCTAGTGACCCACTCTACCCCTAGTGACCCACTCTACTCACTAGTGACCAACTCTTCTCCTAGTGACCCACTCTACTCCCTAGTGACCCACTCTTCTCCCTAGTGACCCACCCTACTCCCTAGTGACCACCTCTACTCCCTAGTGACCCACCCTACTTCCTAGTGACCAACTCTTTTCCCTAGTGACCCACCCTACCCTCTAGTGACCCACTCTACTCCCCTAGTGACCCACTCTACTCCCTAGTGACCCACTCTACTCCCTAGTGACCCACCCTACTCCCTAGTGACCAACTCTTTCTCCTAGTGACCCACTCTACTCCCTAGTGACCCACTCTTCTCCCTAGTACTCACCCTA
This sequence comes from Homarus americanus, assembly GCF_018991925.1. Lineage (NCBI taxonomy): Eukaryota > Metazoa > Arthropoda > Malacostraca > Decapoda > Nephropidae > Homarus > Homarus americanus. The sequence continues at coordinate 4,005,840 of NW_024723050.1, read as the reverse complement.
CCCCTAGTGACCCACCCTACTCCCAGTGACCCACCTCTACCCCTAGTGACCAACCTTCCCTAGTGACCCACCACTCTAGTGACCAACTTTCTCCCTAGTGACCCACCCTACTCCCTAGTGACCCACTCTCACTCCCTAGTGACCAACTCTTCTCCCTAGTGACCCACCCTACTCCCTAGTGACCAACTCTTTCTCCCTAGTAACCCACTCTACTCCCTAGTGACCCACTCTTCTCCCTAGTGACCCACTCTTCTCCCTAGTGACCCACTCTACCCCTAGTGACCCACTCTACCCCTAGTGACCCACTCTACCCCTAGTGACCCACCCTACTCCCTAGTGACCCACTCCCTACTCCCTAGTGACCCACTCTACTCCCTAGTGACCCACTCTACTCCCTAGTGACCCACTTCTACTCCCTAGTGACCCACTCTACTCCCTAGTGACCCACCCTACTCCCTAGTGACCAACTCTTTCCCTAGTGACCCACTCTACCCCCTAGTGACCCACTCTTCTCCCTAGTGACCAACTTTTCTCCTCAGAGTGACCCACCCTACTCCTAGTGACCCACTCTACCCCTAGTGACCAACTCTTCTCCCTAGTGACCCACCCTACTCCCTAGTGACCAACTCTTCTCCCTAGTGACCCACCCTACCCCTAGTGACCAACTCCTACTCCCTAGTGACCCACTTACCCCTAGTGACCCACTCTACTCCCTAGTGACCACTTCTACTCCCTAGTGACCCACTCTACTCCCTAGTGACTCCACTTCTCCCTAGTGACCCACTCTTCTCCTAGTGACCCACCCTACCCCAGTGACCCACTCTACCCCTAGTGACCCACTCTACCCCTAGTGACCCACTCTACTCCCTAGTGACCCACTCTACTCCCTAGTGACCAACTTTTCCCTAGTGACCACCCTACTCCTAGTGACCAACTCTCTTCTCCCTAGGAACCCACTCCTACTCCCTAGTGACCCACTCTTCCCTAGTGACCAACTCTTCTCCCTAGTGACCCACCCTACTCCCTAGTGACCCACTCTACTCCCTAGTGACCAACTCTTCTCCCTAGTGACCCACTCTACTCCCTTGGTGACCCACTCTTTCCCTAGTGACCAACTCTTTCTCCCTAGTGACCCACTCCTACCCTAGTGACCCACTCTCTACTCTATTGACCCACTCTTCTCCCTAGTGACCCACTCTACTCCCTAGTGACCCACTCTACTCAGTGAACAACCTTTCTCCCAAGTGACCCACTCTACTTTCTAGTGACCCACTCTACCCCTAGTGACTAACTCTACTCCCTAGTGACCCATTCTTCCCTAGTGACCCACCCTACTTCCTAGTGACCAACTTTCTCCCAGTGACCCACCTCTACTCCCTATGACCCACTCTACCCCTAGTGACAACTCTACTCCCTAGTGACCCATTCTCCCTAGTGACACCCTACCTAGTGACCAACTCTTTCTCCCAAGTGACCCACTCTACTCCCTAGTGACCCACTCTACTCCCTAGTGACTAACCCTACTCCCTAGTGACCCCTTTTCTAGACCCACCCTACTTCCTAGTGACCAACTCTCCTGCGACCCACTCTCCTCTGATTCCACTCTACCCCCTAGTGACTAACTCTACTCCCTATGACCCATTCTCCCTAGTGACCCACCCTACTCCCTAGTGACCAACTCTTCTCCCTAGTGACCCACCCTACCCCTAGTGACCAACTCTACTCCCTAGTGACCCACTCTACCCCTAGTGACCCACTCTACCCCTAGTGACCCACTCTACTCCCTAGTGACCCACTCTACTCCCTAGTGACCCACTCTCCCTAGTGACCCACTCTCCCTAGTGACCCACCCTACCCCTAGTGACCCACTCTACTCCCTAGTGACCCACTCTACCCCTAGTGACCCACTCTACTCCCTAGTGACCCACTCTACTCCCCTAGTGACCAACTCTTTTCCCAGTGACCCACCCTACTCCCTAGTGACCAACTCTTCTCCCTAGTAACCCACTCTACCCCTAGTGACCCACTCTTCTCCCTAGTTACCAACTCTTTCTCCCTAGTGACCCACCCTACCCCTAGTGACCCACTCTACTCCTAGTGACCAACTCTTCTCCCCTAGTGACCCACTCTACTCCCTAGTGACCCACTCTTTCTCCCCTAGTGACCAACTCTTCTCCCTAGTGACCCACTTCCCTAGTGACCTACTCTCTACTCCTAGTGACCCACTTTCCCTAGTGACCCACTCTACTCCCTAGTGACCCACTCTACCTGTAGTGAACAACTCTTCTCCTAAGTGACCCACTCTACTCCCTAGTGACCCACCTACCCCCTAGTGACTAACTCTACTCCCTAGTGACCACCCTACTCCTAAGTGACCCACTCTACTCCCCTAGTGACCCATTCTTCTCCCTAGTGACCCACCCTACTTCCTAGTGACCAACTCTTTCTCCCTAGTGACCCACTCTACCCCTAGTGACCTTATTCTCCCCAGTGACCCACTCTACTCCCTAGTGACTAACTCTACTCCCAAGTGACCCACTCCTACTCCCTAGTGACCCACTCTTCTCCCAAGTGACCCACTCTACTCCCTAGTGACCCACTCTACCCCTAGTGACTAACTCTACTCTAGTGACCCACCCTACCCCAAGTGACCCACTCTACCCCTAGTGACCCATTCTTCTCACTAGTGACCCACTTCTCCCTAGTGACCCACTCTACTCCCTAGTGACCACTCTACTCCCTAGTGACCCATTCTTCTCCCTAGTGACCCACCCTACTTCCTAGTGACCAACTCTTCTCCCTAGTGACCCACTCTACTCCCTAGTGACCCACTCTACCCTAGTGAACCACCCTACTCCCTAGTGACCCACCCTACTCCCTAGTGACCCATCTTTCTCCCTAGTGACCCACCCTACCCTAGTGACCAACTCTTTTCTCCCAAGTGACCCACTTACCCTAGTGACCCACTCTACCCCTAGTGACTAACTCTACCCTAGTGACCCATTCTTCTCCCTAGTGACCCACCCTACTTCCTAGTGACCAACTCTTCTCCCTAGTGACCCACTATACTCCCTAGTGACCCACTCTACTGCTAGTGACCCACTCCTACTCCCTAGTGACTAACTCCTACCCCCTAGTGACCCATTCTTCCTAGTGACCCACCCTACTTCCTAGTGACCAACTCTTTCTCCCAAGTGACCCACTCTACTCCCTAGTGACCCACTCCTACCCTAGTGAAATTCACCCCTACTCCCTAGTGACCCATTCTTCTCCCTAGTGACCCAACCTACTTCCTAGTGACCAACTTTTCTCCTGTGACCCACCTACTCCCTAGTGACCCACTCTACTCCTAGTGACTAACCCTACTCCCTAGTGACCCATTCTTCTCCCTAGTGACCCACTCTACTCCCTAGTATAATTTTCTCCCTAGTGACCCACTCTACTCCCTAGTGACCCACTCTCTACCTCAGTAAAACAACCTTCTCCCAAGTGACCCACTCTACTCCCTAGTGACCCACTCTACCCCTAGTGACCAAGTCTTCTCACTAGTGACCCACTCTTCTCCTAGTGACCCACCCTACTTCCTAGTGACCAACTTCTCCCTAGTGACCCACCCTACTCCCTAGTGACCCACTCTACTCCCTAGTGAACCACCCTACTCCCTAGTGACCTCCCTACCCCTAGTGACCCACTCTACTCCCTAGTGAACCACCCTACCCCTAGTAACCCACTCTACTCCTAGTTAACCACCGTACTCCCTAGTGACCCACTCTCTACTCCCTAGTGACCATCTCTTCTCCCTATTGACCCACCCTACTCCCAGTGACCCACTCTACCCCTAGTCACCCACTCTACCCCTAGTGACCCACTCTACTCACTAGTGACCAACCTTTCTCCCTAGTGACCCACTCTACTCCCTAGTGACCCACTCCTACCCCTAGTGACTAACCCTACTCCCTAGTGACCCACTCCCACTCCCTAGTGACCCACCCTACCCCTAGTGACCCACTCTACTCCCTAGTAGTGACCCACTGTATTCCCCTAGTGACCCACTCTACCCATAGTGAATAACCCTACTCCCTAGTGACCCACTCTACCCCCTAGTGACCCACTCTTCTCCCTAGTGACCCACTCCTACCCCTAGTGACCCACTCTCTACTCCATAGTGAATAACCCTACTCCCTAGTGACCCACCCTACCCCTAGTGACCCACTCCTACTCCCTAGTGACCCACTCCCACCCCTAGTGACCACTCTACTCCCTAGTGACCCACTCTACTCCCTAGTGACCCACCCTACTCCCTAGTGACCCACTCACTCCCTAGTGACCCACTCTACTCCCTAGTGACCCACCCTACTCCCTAGTGACCCACTCTACTCCCTAGTGACACCCCTTTTCCCAAGTGACCCACTTACTCCCCTAGTGACCCACTCTACTCCCAGTGACTAACTCTCTATTCCCTAGTGACCCATTCTTCTCCCTAGTGACCCACTCTACTCCCTAGTGACCCACTCTACTCCCTAGTGACCACTCTACTCCCTAGTGACCCAATTCTACTCCCTAGTGACCCACCCTACCCCTAGTGACCCACTCTACTCCCTAGTGACCCACTCTACTCCCTAGTGACCCACCCTACTCCCAGTGACCCACTCTACTCCCGAATAACTCTTTCCCAAGTGACCCACTCTACTCCCTAGTGACCCACTCCCCACCCCTAGTGACCAACTCTTATTCCCTAGTGACCCATTCTTCTCCCTTAGTGACCCACTCTACTCCCTAGTGACCCACCTCTCTAGTGACCAACTCTACTCCCCTAGTGACCCACTTTCTCCCTAGTGATCAACTCCTACCCTCCTAGTGACCCACTCTACTCCCTAGTGACCCACTTACTCCCTAGTACCCACCTCCTACTCCCTAGTGAGCCCACTGTATTCCCTTAGTGACCCACCTACTCCTAGTGACCCACTCTACTCCCCTAGTGACCCACCCTACTCCCTAGTGACCTACTCACTCCCTAGTGACCCACTGTACTCCTAGTGACCCACTCTACTCCTAGTGATCCACTCTACTCCCTAGTGACCCACTCCTACCCCTAGTGACCCACTCTCTACTCCTAGTGACCCACTGTATTCTAGTGACCCACCCTACCCCTAGTGACCCACTCTACCCTAGTGACCCACTGTATTCCTAGTGACCCACTCCTACCCATAGTGAATAACCCTACTCCCTAGTGACCCACTCTACCCCTAGTGACCCACTTTCTCCCTAGTGACCCACTCTACTCCCTAGTGACCCACTCTACTCCCTAGTGAACAACTCTTCTCCCAAATGACCCCACCTACTCCCTAGTGACCCACTTACTCCCTAGTGACTAACTCTACTCCCTAGTGACCAACTTTCCCTAGTGACACACTCACTCCCTAGTGACCCACCTCACCCATAGTGACTAACCCTACTCCCTAGTGACCCACTCTACCCCTAGTGACCCACTCTACTCCCTAGTGACTCAACTCCTACTCCCTAGTGACCCACTCTACTCCCTAGTGACCCACCCTACCCCTAGTGACCCACTCTCTACTCCCTAGTGACCCACTTCTCCCTAGTGACCCACCCTACCCCTAGTGATCCACTCTTCTCCCGAGGTGACCCACCCTACTCCTAGGTGACCCACCCTACTCCCTAGTGACCATCTCCCCCCTAGTGACCAACCCTGCTCCCTAGTGACCCACTCTTCTCCCTAGTGACCCACTCTACTCCCTAGTGACCCACTCTTTTCCCTACTGACCCATCCTACTCCCTAGTGACCCAGCCCTACTCTAGTGACCAACTCTACTCTCACTAGTGACCCACTCGACTCCCTAGTGACCCACCCTACCCCTAGTGACCAACTCTACTCCCTAGTGACCCACTCTACTCCCTAGTGACCACCCTACTCCCTAGTGACCCACTCTTTCCCTAGTGACCCACCCTACTCCCTAGTAACCACCCTACTCCCTAGTGACCCACTCTACTCCCTAGTGACCCACTCTACTCCCTAGTGACCTACATTCCTACTCCTGTGACCCACTCTTCTCCCAGTGACCCACCCTACCCTATGACCCACCCTACCTCGTGACCCACTTCTACCCTGAGTGACCAACCTCACGACACATACACGCACACTAGAGAGAGACGGATGTTGCCACGGTCTCTGTTAACTAATGGTGTCATGATGGATGACACAGGTTACATAATAATCAGATGAGTGAATGATTCTTCTTCAAAAACGATAAACCTGTTGATAAATGTATAGGTCATAGATGACTCTCAGTGCTAGTGAGGTAGAATGGGTCCTAACTATCACTGCTAGTGAGGTAGAATGGGTCCTAACTATCAGTACTAATGGGGTTGAATGGGCCCCAACTATCACTGCTAGTAAGGTGGAATGGCCCCAAATATCACTGCCAATGAGGTGGAATGGGCCCAACTATCACTGCTAGTGAGGTGGAAGGGTCCCAACTATCACTGCTAGTGAGGTGGAATGGGCCCCAACTATCACTGCTAGTGAGGTGGAATGGGTCCCAACTATCACTGCTAGTGAGGTGGGACCTAACTATCACTGCTAATGAGGTGGAATGGGTCCTAACTATCACTGATAGTGAGGAGGGGCCCCTACTATCACTGCTAGTGAGGTGGAATGGGCTCTAACTATCACTGCTAGTGAGGTGGAATGGGCCCAACTATCACTGGTAGTCTGGTGGAATGGGCCCCTAACTATCACTGCTAGTGAGGTGGAATTGGTCCAACTATCGCTGCTAATGAGGCGGAATGGGCCCGAACTATCACTGCTAGGGAGGTGGAATGGGCCCCAACTATCACTGGTAGTCTGGTGGAATGGGCCCTAACTATTACTGCTAGGTGAGGTGGAATGGGCCCAACTGTCACTGCTAGTGAAGTGAATGGACTCTAACTATCACTGCTAGTGAGGTGGAATGGGCCCAACTATCACTGGTAGTCTGGTGAATGGGCCCTAACTGTCACTGCTAGTGAATTACTGCTATGAAGTGGAATGGGCCCTAACTATCACTGCTAGTGAGGTGGAATGCCTTAACTATCACTGCTAGTGAGGTGGAATGGGCCCCTAACTATCACTGGTAGTCCTGTGGAATGGGCCCTAACTATCACTGCTAGTGAGGTGGAATGGGCCCTAACTGTCACTGCTAGTGAGGTGGAATGGGCCCCAACATCACTGGTAGTCTGGGGAATGGGCCTCAACTGTCACTGCTAGTGAGGTGGAATGGGTCCTAACCACTGCTAGGGTGAGGTATGGGCCCCAACTATCACTGCTAAGTAGGTGGTATGGGCCCTAACTATCCCTGTAGTCTAGTGGAATGGGCCTCTAACTGTCACTGCTAGTGAGGTGGAATGGGCCCAAACTACCACTGCTAGTGAGGTGGAATGGGCCCAACCATCACTGCTAGTGAGGTGGAATGAGCCTCCAACTATCACTGCTAGTGAGGTGGAATGGGCGCCAACTATCAGTGCTACTGAGGTGGAATGGGCCCTAACTATCACTGTTAGTGAGGTGGAATGGGCCCTAACTATCATTACTAGTGAGGTGGAATGGCCCCAATATCACTGGTAGTCTGGTGGAATGGGCCCCAACTGTCACTGCTAGTGAGGTGGAATAGGCCCCAACTATCACTGCTAGTGAGGTGAATAAGCCCTAACTATCACTGCTAGTGAGGTGGAAAGGGCCCTAACTATCATTGTGTGAGGTGGAATGGGCCCAACTATCACTACTAGTGAGGTGGAATGGGCCCCACTATCACTGCTAGTGAGGTGGAATGAGTCCTAACTATCACTACTAGTGAGGTGGAATGGGCCCTAATTATCACTGGCAATCTGGTGGAATGGGCCCCAACTGTCACTGCTAGTGAGGTGAATAGGCCCCAACTATCACCGCAGTGAGGTGAATGGGCCCTCATCACTGCTAGTGAGGTGGAATGGGTCCCAACTGTCACCTAGTGAGATGGAATACAACTATCACTGCTAGTGAGGTGGAATGGCCTAAATCATCACTGCTAGGTGAGGAATGGAATGCCCTAACTATCACCTAGTAGAGGTGGAATGGCCTTAACTATCACTGCTAGAGGTGGAATGGGCCCTAACTATCAATGCTAGTGAGGTGGAATGGGCCCTACTGCTAGTGTGAGGTGAATGGGCCCCTAACCATCACATCTAGTGAGGTGGAGTGCCCTAACTATCACTGCTAGTGAGGTGGAATGAGCCCTATTATCACTGCTGAGCTGGAATGGCCTCAACCATCACTGCTAGTCAGGTGGTGGCCTCACAATCACTGCTAGTGAGGTGGAATGGGCCCCAACTATCACTGCTAGTGAGGAATGGCCCCAACTATCACTGGTAGTCTGGGTGAATGGGCCCACTATCACTGCTAGTTTGGTGGAATGGGCCCTAACTATCACTGCTGGAGGTGGAAGGGCCCTAACTATCACGGTAGTCTGGTGGAATGGGCCCTAACTATCACTGCTAGTGAGGTGGAATGGGTCCTAACTATCACTGCTAGTAAGGTGAATGGACCCTACTATCACTGCTAGTGAGGTGGAATGGGCCCTAACTATCACTGGTAGTTGGTGGAATGGGCCCTTAACTATGACGGCTGTGAGGTGAATGGGCCCCAACTGTCACTGCTAGTGAGGAATGGGCCCTATCACTGGTAGTCTGGTGAATGGCCCTAACTATCACTGTTAGCGAGTGTGGGGGGCCCTGACTATCACTGCTAGTGAGGTGGAATGGCCTCACTATCACTGGTAGTCTGGTGGAATGGGCCTTCATCACTTCTAGTGAGGTGGAATGGGTCCCTAACTCACCACTGCTTAGTGAGGTGAATGGGCCCCAACTATCACTGCTTGGAGGTGGTATCCCAACTATCCCTGGTAGTTTAGTGGAATGGGCCCCAACTGTCACTAGTGAGGTGGGAATGGGCCCAAACTACCACTGCTAGTGAGGGAATGGGCCCTAACTATCACTGCTAGTGAGGTGAATGAGCCCCAACTATCACTGCTAGTGAGTGGAATGGGCGCCAACTATCAGTGCTACTTGAGGTGGAATGGGCCCTAACTATCACTGTTAGTGAGTGGAATGGGCCCTAACTATCATTACTAGTGAGGTGGAATGGCCCACTATCACTGGTAGTCTGGGAATGGCCCTAACTGTCACTGCTAGTGAATAGCCCCAACTATCACTGTGAATAAGCCCTAACTATCACTGCTAGTGAGGTGAGAAAGCCCCAACTATCATTGTTAGTGAGGTGGAATGGGCCCTAACTATCACTACTAGTGAGGTGAATGGGCCCCAATTATCACTGCTAGTGAGGTGGAATGAGCCCCAACTATCACTACTAGTGAGGAATGGGCCCAATTATCACCAATCCAGAATAGGCCTAACTATCACTGCTAGTGATGGGGCCTCACTATCACTGCTAGTGAGGTGAATGGGTCCAACTGTCACTGCTAGTGAGATGGAATGGGCCATAACTCATCACTGCTAGTGAGGTGGAATGGCCCCCAACTATCACTGCTAGTGAGGTGGAATGGGCCCTAACTATCACTGCTAGTGAGGTGGAATGGGCCTTAACTATCACTGCTAGTGAGGTGAATGGGCCCTAACTATCAATGCTAGAGGTGGAATGGGCCCTATCACTGCAGTGAGGAATGGCCCTAACTATCACATCTAGTGAGGTGGAATGGTGCCCTAACTATCACTGCTAGTGAGGTGAATGAGCCCCAATTATCACTGCTGAGCTGGAATGGGCCCTAACTATCACTGCTAGTCAGGTGAGTGGGCCCTCACAATCACTGCTAGTGAGGTGGAATGGGCCCAACTATCACTGCTATGAGGTGGAATGGCCCTAACTATCACTGGTAGTCTGTGAATGGGCCCTAATATCACTGCTAGTTTGGTGGAATGGGCCTAACTATCACTGCTGGTGAGGTGGAATGGCCCCAACTATCACTGGTAGTCTGGTGGAATGGGCCCTAACTATCACTGCTAGTGAGGTGGAATGGGTCCCAACTATCACTGCTAGTAAGGTGAAATGGACCCTAATTATCACTGCTAGTGAGGTGGAATGGGCCCTAACTTGGTAGTCTGGTGGAATGGGCCCCAACTATGACGCATAGTGAGGTGGAATGGGCCCTAACTGGATAGTGAGGTGGAATGGGCCCTATCACTGGTAGTCTGGTGGAATGGGCCCTAACTATCACTGTTAGCGAGGTGGGTGGCCCTGACTATCACTGCTAGTGAGGTGGAATGGCCCTCACTATCACTGTAGTCTGGTGGAATGGGCCCCAACTATCACTTCTAGTGAGGTGGAATGGCCCCAACTGTCACTGCTAGAGGTGAATGGCCCTAACTATCACTGGTAGTCTGGGGAATGGGCCCCAACTATCACTGTTAGTGAGGTGGGATGGCCCTAACTACCACTGCTAGTGAGGTGGAATGGTCCCTAACTATTACTGCTATGAGGTGAATGGTCCCTAACTATCACTGCTAGTGAGGTGAATGGCCCTAACTCATCACTGCTAGTGAGGTGAATAGGCCCCAAACTATTACTGGTAGTTTGGTGGAATGGGCCCAACTATCACTGCTAGTGAGGTGGAATGGGCCCAACTGTAACTGCTAGTGAGGAATGGGCCCAACTATCACTGCAAGTGAGGTGGAATAGGCCCAACTATCACTGGTAGTTTGGTGAATGGCCCTAACCATCACTGCTAGAGGTGGAATGGGCCCCAACTATCACTGGGAGTCTGGTGAATGGGCCCTAACTGTCACTGCTAGTGAGGTGAATGGGCCCTAACTATCACTGCTAGAGGAATGGGCCCTCAACTATCACTGCTAGTGAGGTGAATGGGCCCCAACTATCACTGCTAGTGGTGGTATGGTCCTAACTGTTCATCAGAGGTGGAATGGGCCCTAACTATCACTGCTAGTGATGGAATGGGCCCTCACTATCACTGATAGTAAGTTGAATAGCCCTAACTACCACTGCTAGTGAGGTGAATGGCCCCAACTATAACTGCTAGTCTGGTGAATGGGCCATAACTACCACTGCTAGTGAGGTAGGGGCCCCAACTATAACTGCTAGTCTGGATGATCTCACTACTCGGTAGTCTGGTTGAATGGGCCCTAACTATTACTGCTAGTGAGGTGGAATGGGCCCTCACTATCACTGCTAGTCTGGTGGAATGGGCCATAACTACCACTGCTAGTGAGAATGGCCCAACTATAACTGCTAGTCTGGTGAATGGGCCCTCACTATCACTGGTAGTCTGGTATGGGCCCCAACTATCACTGCTAGTGGGGTGAATAGGCCCATGTCATTGCTAGCCTGGTGAATGGGCCCCAACAATCACTGCTAATCTGGTGGAATGGCCCTCACTATCACTGCTAGTAAGATGGAATAGGCCCCAACTACCATCTGCAGTGAGGAATGGCCCCAAACTACCACTGCTAGTGAGGTGGAATGGACCCCAACTATCACTGATAGTGAGGCGTAGGCCGTAATTATCACTGCTAGTGAGGTGGAATGGGCCCTAACTATCACTGCTAATGTGGAAGGCCTCACTATCACTGATAGTAAGTTGAATAGGCCCTAAGTACCACTGCTAGTAGGTAATGGGCCCCAACTATCACTGCTAGTGAGGTGAATGGGCCCCAACCACTGCTAGTGAGGTGGAATGGACCCTAACTATTACTGCTAGTGAGGAATGGGCCCCAACCATCACTGCTAGTGAGGTGGAAAGGGCCCTAACTACCACTGCTAGTGATGGAATGGACCCTAACTATTACTGCTAGTGAGGTGAATGGGCCCCAACTATCACCTAGTGAGGGTATGGGTCCTAACTGTCACTGCTAGTGAGTGTGAATGGGCCCAAGTACCACTGCTAGTGAGGAATGGACCCCAACTATTACTGCTAGTGAGGTGAATGGGCCCTAACCACTGCTAGTGAGGTGGAAAGGGCCCTAACTACCACTAGCTAGTGAGGTGAATGGACCCTAACTATTACTGCTAGTGGTGGAATGGGCCCTAACTATCACTGCTAGTGAGGTGGAATGGGCCCAACTATAACTGCTAGTGAGGTGGAATGGGCCCTAACTATCACTGCTAGTGAGGTGGAATGGGCCCTAACTATCACTGCTAGTGAGGTGAAAGGGCCCAACTGAACTGCTAGTGAGGTGAATGGGCCCCAACTATCAGAGTGAATAGGCCCCAACTATCACTGCTAGTGGGTGGAATGGGCCCCAACTTTTACTGCTAGTGAGTTGAATAGGCCCCAACTATCACTACTAGTGAGGTGAATGGGCCCAACTATAACTGCTAGTGAGGTGGAATGGGTCCTAACTATCACTACTAGTGAGGTGAATGGCCCTAACTATAACTGCTAGTCTGGTGGAATGGGCCCTCACTATCACTGGTAGTCTGGTGGAATGGGCTCTAACTATCACTGCTAGTGAGGTGGAATAGGCCCTAAGTGTCATTGCTAGCCTGGTGAATGGGCCCCAACTATCACTGCTAGTGAGGTGGAATGGGCCCAACTATCACTGCTAGTGAGGAATGGGCCCAAACTATCACTGCTAGTGAGGTGAATGGCCTACATCACTGCTAGTGAGGTGAATGGGCCCCAACTATCACTGCTAGTGAGGTGGAATGGCCCCAACTATCACTGCTAGTGAGGTGAATGGCCCAACTATCACTGCTAGTGAGGTGGTATGGGTCCCAACTGTCACTGCTAGTGAGGAATGGGCCCAACTATCACTGCTAGTGGGTGAATGGGCCCTAACTATTACTGCTAGTGAGTTGAATAGGCCATAACTACCACTGCTAGTGAGGTGAATGGGTCCCAACTATCACTGCTAGTGAGGGGAATGGGCCCCAACCCTAACTGCTAGTTCTGGAATGGGCCTCACTATCACTGGTAGTCTGGTGGAATGGGCCCAAATATCACTGCTAGTAAGGTGGAATAGGCCCTAAGTGTCATTGCTAGCCTGGTGGAATGGGCCCTAACAATCACAGCTAATTTGGTGGAATGGGCCCTCACTATCACTGCTAGTAAGTTGGAATAGGCCCTAACTACCACTGTTAGTGAGGTGGAATGGGCCCTAACTACCACTGCTAGTGAGGTGGAATGGACCCTAACTATCACTGATAGTGAGGCAGAGAAGGCAACTATCACTGCTAGTGAGGTGGAATTGGCCCCAACTATCACTGCTAGTGTGTGGGCCCCTCACTATCACTGCTAGTGAGGTGAATAGGCCCCAAGTGTCATTGCTAGCCTGGTGAATGGGCCCCAACAATCACTGCTAATCTGGTGGAATGGGCCCTCACTATCACTATAGTAAGTTGAATAGGCCCTAACTACCACTGCTAGTGAGGTGGAATGGGCCCTAACTATCACTGGTAGTCTGGGTGGAATGGGCCCCAATCTATTACTGCTAGGTGAGGTGAATGGGCCCCAACTGTCACTGCTAGTGAAGTGAATGGACCTAACTATCACTGCTAGTGAGGTGAATGGGCCCCAACTATCAGTAGTCTGGTGAATGGCCCCAACTGTCACTGCTAGTGAAGTGAATGGGCCCTAACTCCTACTGCTAGTGAGGAATGGCCCCAACTATTACTGCTATGAGGTGGAATGGGCCCCAACTATCACTGCTAGTGAGGTGAATGGGCCTAACTATCACTGCTAGTGAGGTGAATGGCCCCAACTATCACTGGTAGTCCTGTGAATGGGCCCCAACTATCACTGATAGTGAGCTGAATAGCCCTAACTATCACTGCTAGTGAGGAATGGGCCCACTAACTGAGTGAGGTGAATGGGCCCCAACTATCACTGCTAGTGGGAGGGAATGGCCCAACCATCACTGCTAGTGCAGGTGAATGGGCCCCAACTATCACTGCTAGTAAGGTGGAATGGGCCCATCTATCACTGCTAGTGGTGGAATGGCCCCAACTATCACTTAGTGAGGTGAATGAGCCCAACTATCACTGCGAGTGTGGTGAATGGGCCCTAACCATCACTGCTAGGAGGTGGAGGCCCCAACCATCACTGGTAGTGTGTGGAATGGCCAACTATCACTGTAGTGAGGTGATGGGCCCTAACTATCACTGCTAGTGAGTTGAATGGCCCCATTTATCAATGCTAGTGAGTGAATGGGCCCCAACTATCACTGCTAGTGTGGTGAATGGGCCCCAACTATCACTGGTATGAGGTGGAATGGGCCTCAACCTCACTGCTAAGGTGAGGTGGAATGGGCCCCCACCATCACGCTAGTAGGAATGTGCCCCAACTATCACTGCTAGTAAGGGGAATGGGCCCTAACTATCACTGCTAGTGGGTGGAAGGCCCCTAACTATCACTGCTGGTGGTGAAATGGGCCTAAATATCACTGCTAGTGAGGTGTATGGGCCCCAACTATCACTGCTAGTGTGAATGGGCCCTAACTATCATCTAGCAAGGTGAAGGCCCTTCACTGTGTGAGGTAATGGGCCCTATCTATCACTGCTAGTGAGGTGAATGGGCCCCAACTATCACCAAGCAGTGAGGTGAAATGGGCTCAACTATCACTGCTAGTAGAGGTGAATGGGCCCCAACTATCACCGCTAGTGAGGTGAATGGGCCCCCACCATCACTGCTGGTGAGGGAGGTAATGGCCCAACTGTCACCACTGCTAGTGAGGTGGGATGGGCCCAACCATCACTGCTAGTGGGGTGAATGGGCCCAACTATCACTGCTAGTGAGGAATGGGCCCCAACTATCACTGCTAGTGAGGTGAATGGGCCCCATCACTGATAGTGAGGTGAATGGGCCCTATCACTGCTAGTGAGGTGAATGGACCCTAACTATCACTGCTAGTGAGGTGGATTGGGCCCTAACTATCACTGCTAGTGAGGTGAATGTCTCATCACCGATAGTGGGTGAATGGCCCCAACCATACTGCTAGTGAGGTGAATGGGCCCATCAATGATAGTGGGGTGAATGGCCCTATCACTGCTAGTGAGGGTGAATGGGCCCTAACTATCACTGCTTATGAGGTGAATGGGGCCCTTCATCACTGCTAGTGAGGTGAATGGCCCCAACCATCACTGCTAGTAAGGTGAATGGCCCTATCACCGATAGTGGGTGAAGGCCCCATCACTGATAGTGAGGTGAATGGGCCCTATCACTGTTGGGGTGACCCCAACTGTCACTGCTAGTGGTGTGACTGGGCCCAGCTTGACCAAGCGAGGTGGAATGGCCCCAATTATCACTGCTAGTGGGGTGAATGGGCCCCAACTATCACTGCTAGGTGAGGGAATGGGCCCATCACTGCCAGTGAGGTGACGGGCCCCATCACCGATAGTGGGGGTGGAATGGGCCCTACCCACTGCTAGTGTGAATGGGCCTATCACTGCTAGTGGGTGGAATGGGCCCCATCACTGCTAGTGAGGTGGAATGGACCCTAACCATCATCACAGTGGGGAGGTGGGCGCCTGTGCTATTACTGCTGGTGAGGTGAATGGGCCCCAATCATCACTGCTAGTGAGGTGGAATGGGCCCCAATCACTGCTAGTGAGGTAATGGCCCCTCACTGCTAGTGAGGTGAATGGGCCCCATCACTGTGTGAGGGGTGTGGGTGGAATGGCCCCTAACTATCACTGTTAGTGAGGTGAATGGGCCCTAACTATCACTAGTGAGGTGGAATGGGCCCAACTATCACTGCTAGTGGGAATGGGCCCAACTATCACTGCTAGTGCGGAATGGGCCCCACCAATCACTGCTAGTGAGTGGAATGGGCCCCAAACTATCACTGCTAGTGAGGTGGAATGAACTATCACTGCTAGTGAGGTGAATGGGCCCTAACTCTACTGCTAGTCTGTTGGAATGGGCCCCACATTATCACTGCTATGTTGGGGAATGGGCCCAACTATCACTGGGCGAGAGGTGATAGGCCCCAAGTATTGCTAGTGAGTGGAATGGCCCATTCATCATCAAGCAGTGTGGTGGAATGGCCCCAACCATCACTAGAGTGAATGGCCCCAACTATCACTGTTAGTGAGGTGGAATGGCCTCAACCACCACAGTGGAGGAATGACCCTAACTATCACTGCTAGTGGAGTGTGAATGGGCTCAAATATCATCCTGCAGTGGGTATGGCCTCAACTATCACTGCTAGTGGGTTGAATGGGCCCTAACTATCACTGCTAGTGAGGTGGAATGGGCCCCAACTATCACTGCTAGTGAGGTGGTATGGGCCCCAACTATCATCAAGTAGTGGGGTGGAATGGGCCCTAATATCAGTGCTAGTGGGGTGGAATGGGCCCCAACCATCACTGCTAGGGGAATGGGTCCCAACATCAGCTAGTGGGGGTGAATGGGCCCTAGCATCAGTTGGTGAGGTGGAATGGCCCCAACTATCACTCACAGAGTTGGAATGGCCCCAACTATCAGTGCTAGTGGGGTGGAATGGGCCCCAACATCACTGCTAGTGAGGGGAATGGGCTCCCAAATATCACTGCTAGTGAGGTGGAATGGGCCCCAACCATCACTGTAGTGAGGTGAATGAGTCTCAACCATCACTGCTAGGATGGGTGTGTAATGGGCCTCAACTATCACTGCTAGTGGGGTGGAGATGGGCCCCAACTATCACTGCTAGTGATGTGAATGGCCCTATCACTGTTAGTGGGGTGAATGGGCCCCAACTATCACTGCTAGTGGGTGGTGGAGGGCCCCAGCCATCACTGCAGTGGGGTGAATGGGCCATCCACAGTAGTGGGGGTTTAATGGCCCCATCAGTGCTTGGTGTGGGGTGGATGGGCCCCAACCATCAGTGCTAGTGAGGTGGAATGGGCCCCAACCATCACTGCTAGTGGGGTGGAATGGGCCCCAACCATCAGTGCTAGTGGGGTGGAATGGGCCCAACCATCAATAGCAGGGGGTGGAATGGGCCCCAACTATCACTGCTGGTGAGGTGGAATGGGTCCCAAACATCAGTGCTAGTGGGGTGGAATGTCCCCAACATCAGTGCTAGTGGGGTGAATGGGTCCCAACCATCAGTAGGTGAGGTGGGTGGAGGCTCACCATCATGCTAGTGGTGGTGGAATGGCCCAACTATCAGTGCTAGTGAGGTGGAATGGGCCCACCATTAGTGCTAGTGAGTTGAATGGGCCCCACATTACCGGGTAGTGGGGTGGAATGGGCTCAACTATCAGTGCTAGTGGGGTGAATGGGCCCAACCACTTGCTAGTGAGGTGAATGGTCCCAAATATCAGTGCTAGTGGGGTGGAATGGGCCCCAACTATCAGTGCTGGTGAGGTGAATGGGCCCCAACTATCACTGCTAGTGGGGTGAATGGGTCCCAACTATCAGTGCTAGTGGGGTGGAATGGGCCCCAACTATCACTGCTAGTGGAGGTGGAATGGCCCCAACTATCACTGCTAGTGAGGTGATGGGCTCACAACCAATGTGCTGGGTGGTGGTTGGCCCCAACCATCACTGCTAGTGGGGTGGAATGGCCCCTAACCATCAGTGCTAGTGAGGTGGAATGGGCTCTAACCATCAGTGCTAGTGGGGAATGGGTCCCAACCATCAGTGCTAGTGAGGTGGAATGGGCCCCAACCATCAGTGCTAGTGGGGTGGAATGGGTCCCAACTATCAGTGCTAGTGGGGTGGAATGGGTCCTAACTATCAGTGCTAGTGGGGTGGAATGGGCCCAACCATCAGTGCTAGTGGGGTGGAATGGGCCCTAACCTTCATCAGTGCTAGTGTGGTAATGGGCCCTAACCATCAGTGCTAGTGGGGTGAATGGGCCCCAACATCAGTGCTAGTGGGGTGGAATGGGCCCTAACCATCAGTGCAGTGGGGTGGAATGGCCCAACCATCAGTGCTAGTGGGGTGGAATGGGCCCCAACCATCAGTGCTAGTGGGGTGGAATGGGCAACCATCAGTGCTAGTGGGGTGGAATGGGCCCCAACCATCAGTGCTAGTGGGGTGGAATGGGCCCCAACCATCAGTGCTAGTGGGGTGGAATGGGCCCCAACCATCAGTGCTAGTGGGGTGGAATGGGCCCTAACCATCAGTGCTAGTGGGTGGAATGGGCCCCAACATCATCAGTTAGTGGGGTGGAATGGGCCCAACTATCAGTGCTAGTGGGGTGGAATGGGCCCCAACTATCAGTGCTAGTGGGGTGAATGGGCCCTAACTCTCAGTGCTAGGGGGTGGAATGGGCCCCAACCATCAGTGCTAGTGGGGTGGAATGGGCCCAACCATCAGTGCTAGTGGGGTGGAATGGGCCCTAACCATCAGTGCTAGTGGGGTGGAATGGGCTCAACCATCAGTGCTAGTGGGGTGGAATGGGCCCCAACCATCAGTGCTAGTGGGGTGGAATGGGCCCCAACCATCAGTGCTAGTGAGGTAATGGGCCCCAATCATCAGTGCTAGTGGGGTGGAATGGGCCCCAACCATCAGTGCTAGTGGGGGGAATGGGCACAACTATCAGTGCTAGTGAGGTGAATGGGCCCAACTATCACTAGTGAGGTGGAATGGGCCCAACCTCAGTGCTAGTGGTGGAATGGGCCCTAACCATCAGTGCAGTGGGGTGGAATGGGCCCAACCATCAGTGCTAGTGAGGTGGAATGGGCCCCAACTATCAGTGCTAGTGAGGAATGGGCACCAACCATCAGTGCTAGTGAGGTGGAATGGGCCCTAACCATCAGTGCTAGTGGGGTGGAATGGGCCAACTATCAGTGCTAGT
Organism: Homarus americanus; assembly: GCF_018991925.1. NCBI lineage: Eukaryota > Metazoa > Arthropoda > Malacostraca > Decapoda > Nephropidae > Homarus > Homarus americanus. The sequence continues at coordinate 3,987,051 of NW_024723050.1, read as the reverse complement.
GGGGTGGAATGGGCCCAAACTACTGCTAGTGGGGTGGAATGGGCCCAACCATCAGTGCTAGTGAGGTGGAATGGGCCCAACCATCAGTGCTAGTGAGGGTGGAATGGGCCTAACCATCAGTGCTAGTGAGGTGGAATGGGCCCCAACTATCACTGGTGATTAGGTGAATGGGCCCCAACCATCAGTGCTAGTGAGGTGGAATGGCCCCAACCATCAGTGCTAGTGAGTGGAATGGGCCCTAACCATCAGTGCTAGTGAGGTGGAATGGGCCCCAACCATCAGTGCTAGTGGGTGGAATGGGCCTAACCATCAGTGCTAGTGGGTGATGGGCCCAACTATCATGCTGGGTGAGGTGGAATGGGCCCTAACCATCAGTGCTAGTGGGGTGGAAAGGCCCTAACTATCAGTGCTAATGTGTGGAATGGGCCCTCAACTATCAGTGCTAGTGAGGTGGAATGGCCCCAACTATCAGTGCTAGTGGGTGGAATGGGCCCCAACCATCAGTGCTAGTGAGGTGGAATGGCCCTAACCATCAGTGCTAGTGAGGTGGAATGGGCCCCAACTTCAGTACTAGTGAGGTGGAATGGGCCCCAACCATCAGTGCTAGTGGGTGGAATGGGCCCCAACCATCAGTGCTAGTGGGGTGGAATGGGCCTCAACCATCAGTGCTATAAAATGCTAGTATGGAATGGGCCCTCATCAGTGCTAGTGGGTGGAATGGGCCCCATCAGTGCTAGTGGGGTGGAATGGCCCCAACCATCAGTGCTAGTGAGGTGGAATGGGCCCAACCATCAGTGCTAGTGAGGTGGAATCAACCATCAGTCAGTTAGTGGTGGAATGGGCCCCATCAGTGCTAGTGGGGTGGAATGGGCCCCCATCAGTGCTAGTGGGGAATGGGCCAACCATCAGTGCTAGTGGGGTGGATTGGCCCAAACTATCAGTGCTAGTGGGTGGAATGGCCCCAACCATCAGTGCTAGTGAGGTGGAATGGGCCCCAACCATCAGTGCTAGTGGGGTGGAATGGGCCCCAACCATCACTGGTAGTGAGGTGGAATGGGCCCTAACCATCAGTGCTAGTGAGGTGGAATGGGCCCTAACCATCAGTGCTAGTGGGGTGGAATGGGCCCCAACCATCAGTGCTAGTGGTGGAATGGGCCCTAACTCAGTGCTAGTGAGTGGAATAACACCATTATCAGTGCTAGTGGGGTGGAATGGGCCCCAACCATCAGTGCTAGTGGTGGATGGGCCTAACTATCAGTGCTAGTGGGTGAATGGGCCCCCAACTATCAGTGCTAGTGGGGTGGAATGGGCCCCAACCATCAGTGCTAGTGAGGTGGAATGGCCCCAACCATCAGTGCTAGTGAGGTGGAATGGGCCCCAACTCATCAAGCAGTGAGGTGGAATGGGCCCTAACTATCAGTGCTAGTGGGTGGAATGGGCCCCAACCATCAGTGCTAGTAGGGGGAATGCCCCAACTATCAGTGCTAGTGGGGTGGAATGGGCCCCAACTATCAGTGCTAGTGAGGTGGAATGGGCCAAACTATCAGTGCTAGTGAGGTGGAATGGGCCCCAACCATCAGTGCTAGTGGGTGGAATGGGCCAACCATCAGTGCTAGTGGGGTGGAATGGGCCCCAACTATCAGTGCTAGTGGGGGAATGGGCCTCAACTATCAGTGCTAGTGAGGTGGAATGGGCCCTAACTATCAGTGCTAGTGAGGTGGAATGGCCCTAACTATCAGTGCTAGTGGGGTGGAATGGGCCCCAACTATCAGTGCTAGTGAGGAATGGGCCCCAACTATCAGTGCTAGTGAGGTGGAATGGGCCCCAACTATCAGTGCTAGTGAGGTGGAATGGGCCCCAACTATCAGTGCTAGTGGGTGAATGGGCCCCAACTATCAGTGCTAGTGAGGTGGAATGGCCCCAACTATCAGTGCTAGTGGGGTGGAATGGGCCCTATCAGTGCTAGTGGGTGAATGGGCCCCATCAATGCTAGTGAGGTGGAATGGCTCAACCACTGCTAGTGAGGTGGGATTGGGCCCCAACTATCAGTGCTAGTGAGGTGGAATGGGCCTAACTATCACCGTAGTGAGGTGGAATGGGCCCCAACTATCAGTGCTAGTGAGGTGGAATGGGCCCCAACTATCGCTAGTGGGTGGAATGGGCCCTAACTATCAGTGCTAGTGGGGTGAATGGGCCCAACCATCAGTGCTAGTGAGGTGAATGGGCCCTATCAGTGCTAGTGGGGTGGAATGGGCCCCATCAGTGCTAGTGGGGTGGAATGGATCAGTGCTAGTGGGGTGGAATGGGCCCTCAGCTAACAGTGCTAGTGGTGGAATGGGCCCCAACCATCAACAAGCTAGTGGGGTGGAATGGGCCCCAACCATCAGTGCTAGTGGGGTGGAATGGGCCTCTAACCATCAGTGCTAAGTGGGTGGAATGGGCCCAACCATCAGTGCTGGGTGAGGTGGAATGGGCCTAACCATCAGTGCTAGTGGGGTGAATGGGCTAACCATCAGTGCTAGTGAGGTGGAATGGGCCCTAACCATTAGTGCTAGTGGGTTGGAATGGCCCCAACCATCAGTGCTAGTGGGTGGAATGGGCCCCAACTATCAGTGCTAGTGGGGTGGAATGGCCCTAACTATCAGTGCTAGTGGAGTTGAATGGGCCCCAACCATCAGTGCAGTGGTGGAATGGGCCCCAACTATCAGTGCTATGGGGTGGAATGGCCCCAACTATCAGTGCGAGGTGGAATGGGCCCTAACCTCAGTGCTAGTGGGGTGAATGGGCCCTAACATCAGTGCTAGTGGGGTGGAATGGGCCCCAACTATCAGTGCTGGGTAGTGGAATGGGCCCAACCATCAGTGCGTGGGGTGGAATGGCCCTAACCATCAGTGCTAGTGGGGTGTGAATGGGCTCCAACTATCAGTGCTAGTGAGGTGGAATGGGCCCCAACCATCAGTGCTAGTGGGGTGGAATGGGCCCCAACCATCAGTGCTGGTGGGGTGGAATGGGCCCCAACCATCAGTGCTAGTGGGGTGGAATGGGCCCCAACTATCAGTGCTAGTGGGGTGGAATGGGCCCCAACTATCAGTGCTAGTGGGGTGAATGGGCCCAAACATCAGTGCTAGTGAGGTGGAATGGGCCCCAACCATCAGTGCTAGTGGGGTGGAATTCCCCAAATTGCTAGTGGGGTGGAATGCACCATCCATCAGTTATGATGAGTGGAATGGGCTAACCATCAGTGCTAGTAGCGTGGAATGGGCCCTCACTACTACCAGTAGGTGGAATGGGCTAACTATCAGTGCTAGTGGGGTGGAATGGGCACAACTATCAGTGCTAGTGGGGTGGAAGGGCTAACCATCGTACTGAGTGAATTGGAGACATAACCATCAGTGCTAGTGGGGTTGGAATGGGCCCCAACCATCAGTGCTAGTGGGTTGAATGCATCTAACCATCAGTGCTAGTGGAGTTGGAATGTAACCATCGTACTAGTTGAGGTGGGAATGGACTATACATCAGTGCTAGTGGGGTGGAATGGGCCATTAACCATCAGTGGTAGGTGGAATGGGCTGACCATCAGTACTAGTGGGGTGGATAATTTTAACCATCAGTATAATTAGGTGGAATGGATCCAACCATCAGTGCTAGTGGGTGGTGGGCTAACCATCAGTGCTAGTGGGGTGGAATGGTCCAACCATCAGTGCTAGTTGGGTTGAATGGGCTAACCATCAATTACTAGTGGGGTGGAATGGTCCAACCATCAGTGCTAGTGGGGTGGAATGGGCCCCAACCATCAGTGCTGATGGGGTGGAATGGGCTAACCATCGAATGCTAGTGGGGTGGAATGATTTAACCATCAATTCTAGTGAGTGGAATGGATTCAAAACTATCAGTGCTAGTAGCGTGGAATTTAACTATCAGTGCTATTGGGAAGAATGGATTCTAACTATCAGTGCTAGTGGGGTGGAAGGGCTACAACCATCAGTGCTAGTTGGGTGGAATGGAGCTAACCATCAGGTCTTGTAAGGTGGGAATGGGCCCCAACCATCAGTGCTAGTGGAGTTGGAATGGGCCCCAACTATCAGTGCTAGTGGGATGGAATGGGCCCCATCTATCAGTGCCAGTTGGGAAGAATGGGCAACCATCAGTGCTAGTAGTGGAATGGGCCATCTATCTCACTACCGAGTGGGATGGGAATGGGCTAACTATCAGTGCTGGTGAATGGAATGGGCCTCAACTATCATGCTAGTGGGGTGGAATGGGCCCAACCATCATTGCTAGTGGGGTGAATGGGCCCACTATCTAGTGCTAGTAGTGGAATGGGCCAACTATCAGGTGCTAGTGGGTTGGAATGGGCCCCAACTATCAGTGCCAGTGGAGGTGGAATGGGCCCCAACTATCAGTGCTGATGGAGTGGAATGGGCCAACTATCAGTGCTAGTGGGGTGGAATGGGCCCCAACTATCAGTGCTAGTGGGGTGGAATGGGCCCAACTATCAGTGCTAGTGGGGTGGAATGGGCCCAACTATCAGTGCTAGTGGTGGAATGGGCCCCAACCATCAGTGCTAGTGGGTGGAATGGGCTACTATCAGTGCTAGTGGGGTGGAATGGGCCCACTATCAGTCTTAGTGGGTGAGATGAATTGTATCAGTGCTAGTGGGGTGGAATGGCCCCAACTATCAGTGCTAGTGGGGTGGAATGGGCTCACTATCAGTGCTAGTGGGGTGGAATGGGCCTCAACTATCAGTGCTAGTGGGGTGGAATGGGCTAACTATCAGTGCTAGTGGGTGGGCCCCAACTATCAGTGCCAATTGGAGTGGAATGGGCCCAACTATCAGTGCTAGTGGAGGTGGAATGGGCCTCAACTATCAGTGCTAGTGGGTGGAATGGGCCCCAACTATCAGTGCTAGTGTGGGGTGGAATGGGCTCCCTATCAGTGCTAGTGGATGGAATGGGCCCAACTATCAATGCTAGTGGAGTGGAATGGGCCCCAACTATCAGTGCTAGTGGGGTGGAATGGGCCCCAATAATCAGTGCTAGTGGGGTGGAATGGGCTCCAAACAGTGCCCAGTCCGCCTCTGTGCCACTCGGTGTATCAACATTTTTCATTGGGGGACTCTTTCATAAATGCAAAATAGGAACACCAAAACCAACTCTTATTTTTATTTATATAATATACATAATAATATATGAAAAACAAAGAACATGCATTTATACAAAATAACTAAAATAATCCCTTCGTCTCTCACTGCAAGAAGTAAATTTGGAAGGCAATTTAGTTAGGCTGTTCTCCTTAAGTCTATTGCACTACGCCAGGTTTTGATACGCCTGAAAGTAGAAAGTTTCCATTCTGCTGTTGCTGTAGTAACTGGAATGGTTTAGTAGAGCCTCGAGAATTTCATCCAAGAGGGAATTACAGACTGGTTGTTGATTGATAAGTTGACATATCTCCACCTTCGTCATCTGCCTGATTGTCTGTGGCTTAACACCTGCCATCATCAACAACTTCGTCGAAAGTTTCTGAATTTCAAGATCCTCCTGATATTGTTCCCTAACCTCATTTGCGATATCCACTTCCTCTCCATTGGCTGATCAATATCATGGGCATTTCGAAGCCATATTCTGAGTTCAATAGTATATTACTTTTTACTACACAAAAACGCCTCACTACAATACTGCATTAAAGAAAAGTTTTTGAATTTTCTGATGAAAAGGGATGGTCTGGACCCCCCCAGACACACAGTGTGACCCGTGATACAGAAGCTTCCTGTGGCTCACTGCACACAGAAGCAGTAAGCACAAGTTTAAACCAGTGTAGACCCGTTTGTACCTCTTAAAGCGATGGTATGCTTTGAGTGTACAGTATTGTATTGCAGTAAATGTTAGTGTTTCATTATGCAGCTGAGAACTGAGCAACGAACAATTCTATCTCAAACATACAGTATTTAAATAAAAAAACATATATAATCAAGAACTTTCAGTGAAAAGTCCTAAGATGTAAACGCTCCATCAGATACTGTTATTTAGCCAATATGACAACAGTTCAGAGGGACTAGCTCAGTGTTGAATAAAAAACATAATTATTGTGGCCGGGTGAGCAGGGAGGACGCACGTGACGTTACCCCGGCCATGATCAACAGCAACCCTCGTACAGTACCTCTTATGCCAGGCAAGGTTTTACGAGAATTACGTCCGGTTGACAATAAGGTGTCTGCTTGGTGATACTCATAGTTCTTGGCACCTTTATCTTTATGACAGTTATGTGGCTGTGTGTGTGTGTGTGTATGTATGTGTGTGTGTGTGTGTGTGTGTGTGTGGGTGTGTGTGTGTGTGTGTGTGTTGTCCCTCCACCTACAGTAGAGCAAGCCGGGTAAATCTCCTTGTATATAATAATTATATTTTTTGAAGTTTGTAGAAGAAGCGTCATGTAATGTGCTTACGTCGATTATGATATCATACCGTACTGATATTCGTACTGATATTCGTCCCAGCTTATTTCACTCTATCGCTACCTGGGGGTTGGGTTGTGTTATATTGTGATAGGTTAAGTGAGGTTATTTTAGATAACGTTACGTTAGAACAATCTCCAGGTGAAATAAGCTTGGAGGGTCGGCAAATATGCAGGTGGCTGATCTTTACTACTGTATTTTATTACACAATATTTTCAATTTCTGGTTTTACAAAATAATTACTCACGTTGTTAACGCTCATAGGAGCGTTATTGGTTTGTTGCTGGAGAAATAAACCCTCAACGTTGACGCGTACCATATATTTCGGTCAAAACCTGTTAAAGAACAACTCACATATAACAAATGCTGTTATCTCAGGACACATAGTATGAATAATACAATCAATATACAGTACATAGCCTGTTAACATCTTAAGTATAACTCACATGTTACATCTGTTGATACATCAGGAGACAAGTTGTATAATATGATCAAATTACAGAACATAAATATACTTATTAAAGTTATTTAGAGTTTATATTTACGTTTTAGGGTCTTGGGGTCTTGGGTTCGACCAGTGTTGTTTCTCCTGCAAGAATTGGTGGCTACTGTGAGCAATCGCCACCCAATCGCAGCCCTAGGCGAGCCATCTGTTTTGTATTAGACACGACCAACAAACTCGTTGTCAGCCCTACCCCCTTTTTCTCACCCTCTCTCTCTCTCTGTCATGTTTATCACGAATAGCAAGAGAATCAGGCGAATCCCAAGGGATTTTCCAGTTATATAGAACAAATGTCAAGGACAAAGTTGGGCCTTTAAAAGGTCGGGGAGAAGTGATCAATGGCAGTGGAGAAATAAGCAAAGCATTGAACAGCTACTTCTTATCGGTTTTCACAGAAGAATTCGCCAGGAAATTCCAGAGGTGAAATAGATATTTAGAGGAAAGGAAGAAGAAATTAAAGAATATTACTATCAGAAAGAGGATGTTCTTAAGAGGATAAATAAACTAAAAGACAAAATTCCCAGGTCTGGATGAAATTTTCCCTCGAGTCTTGAAAGAGTTAGGGAACAGATTAGCATACCCTCATAAATTTATTTACAAAATCATTAGACACGAGTTGTGCCAGAGTTGTGAAACAGGCAAATGTAGTACCCATATTCAAAAAGGGAACAGAGCATCAGTGTCAAATTACCGGCCGATCAGTTTGACGTCAGTAGTGGAAATTTCTTGAATCAATTATAGCAGATAGCATCCGATCGCATTTAGAAAAGCAAATTAATCTACGATTCTCGACATGAGGAAAATCTTCTCTAACAAATCTGCTGACGTTTTTAGGAAAAGTCTTCGAGGTAGTAGATAATGACGAAAATTACGATGTTATTTACTTTGACTTTAGCAAAGCATTTGACAGAGTACCGCATCAGAGGCTTCTGAGAAAAGTTAAGGCTCATGGTATCGAGGGAAAGTTTTAAATGGATAAAATCATGGCTCACCGATAGAAAGCAGAGGGTCAGCGTAGATGGTGTTAAATCTGAGTGGGGCTGTGTAACCAGTGGAGTTCCCCAGGGGTCAGTACTAGGCCCACTCTTGTTCATAATCTACATAAACGATCTAGATACTGGGATCAGCAGTGACATAAGCAAGTTTGCGGATGACACCAAAATAGGGTTGGCACATTAATTCAGGGCAGGATGCAAATGCATTACAGGAGGATTTAAATAAACTGCAAGAATGGTCTGAAAAATGGCAAATGAAATTCAACACCAGCAAGTGCAGCGTACTTAATATTGGAAGAACAAATACTGTCAATGTACAGCCTTAACAACATCAACCTAGAAGTCGACTTGTGAAAGAGACTTGGGTGTACTTATTGCCAGGACCGACGGCCTGAAAACAGTGCGTTAATGTTCGAAATAAGGCAAACACAGTATTGGGTTTTATATCTAGAAGTGTAGTAACAAGAGTGCAGAGGTCTTATTGCAACTATATCTTGCGCTAGTCAGGCTGCACCTCGATTATGCGGTTCAGTTCTGGTGCCCTTATTATAGAATGGATATCAATTCACTAGAGTCAGTGCAGCGAAGAATGACGAAAATGATTCCGGGACTTAGAAACCTTCCATATCAGGATAGGTTAAAGAAACTAAACTTGCATTCCTAAGAAAGACGAATGCGGGAGATATGATAAAAGTATTTAGGTGGGTGAAAGGAATCAATAAAGGGATAGATAAAGTCCTTATAATATCCGAGCAGGATAGGACTCGGAGCAACGGATTTAAGTGGGATAAGTTTAGGTTTAGGAGGGAGATAGGAAGGAACTGGTTCACAAATAGGGTGGTGGACGAGTGGAACAAGCTTAGCAACTTTGTAGTAAGTGCTGTAACGTTGGAAAGTTTCAAAAGGAGGCTAGATAGATTCATGGATGATAGAGAGTGGTAGTAACTCTCGACAGGAGCTGCCATGCACAGGCCAACCGGCCTATTGCAGACTCCTTATTTTCTTACGTTCTTACTGTGGCGTAACACACGTTGTTTACTCGTTAGGCAGCGAGCCTTGGCAGAATGATGCCTACTTACGATTTTTTTGTTTTTGCCTAATGGCCACCCAACTTGAAGTGACCATGAGGAGGGAAGGAAATCTCTTGTGTATGTACAGGTTAGGTTAGGTTGCATCTTTACCGCGGAATTATAGGATCTATGATGTTATCTGATTATTCGTATCACTGTAATTTTTTTATGTTTATAGCATCAAAAAACACTTATATATATATATATATATATATATATATATATATATATATATATATATATATATATATATATATATATATATATATATATATATATAGTAAACAAGCTCTAGTTGTTTAATCAGCCAATCAGAGCTGGCGTTCAAGAGTGCATACCTGTTATCCATGTAAGAGACATCACGGGGTGTTAAGTTGCCAGGTCGGGATAAAGTAGGCTTTGTGGTGTGGTACCTCAGTCCTAGTCATTGTGTGTTTTGACCTGAAGACTCCCACGAGGCAGCCACCACCACGTGCTTGTACTCTACCTAACTGTTAGTAATTTTTCGAGTAGCTTGGAGGTTCTTACTCAACCTTTACGAAGCACAATGAAACTTCCATCCAAGAGAATGTAAGTCATTGGTGTTGTTCATACAATATTCTGTAAATAGGACAATGAATAGGACTATTAATAGCGGTGGTGACGTATGGATCTGCACGCCGTATTCTTTCCAACACTCAAAATTGTGTATTTAAACAACCAGTTTATGAGCCCAAAGGTAAATTACTAGATACTATTCTGAGATGAAAATGCTTAATATTAATTTAATAATCATAACAATAATAATAATAATCGCTCGCTATTTACATATTAATCAATAAAAGCTTGTTATGGACTGTAGACTTCTTATCTAATGTTTCACTTAAGCTATGGCAGCAAAAATGGCGCCAAAATAATGTAGCCTGTAAGTCTTGTGTTAACCACCTGAGCGAGTGGATGTGTGGTAAACGAAGTTCAGGAATGCCGTTTGCTGTACCAATGATATGGCGTGAACCTAAAGACCACAGTAGTGACTGCTACTTCTGTCTCACAAATATTAAGGGAATAAAAATCAAGACACGAGGCAAGGTACAGTACCCCAATATTGCTTCTGCAATCCGACCAGTACCGCACAGTGCTGAACTTCCAGTCCCAAATCCACCGACTGAACAAGAATTGAGTGATTCCGATTCTACCTCTACCTCAATGGAAAACGACTACCAGGATGACTCTGAAAATAACAGGCCTAAACTATTTACTCAAGAAGCGCTTCATGATCTCATCAGGGACCTAAACTTGTCAAAAGAAAAGGCTGAAGTTTTGGGATCCAGACTAAAGCAGCGTAACCTGCTAGAAGATGGAGTGCATATCACTACAGCGCGTTACCGACATAGACAGCTGTCTGCATTTTTCAAGATGGCAAACAACCTTTGTTATTGCGAGGACGCAGTATCTCTCATGCAACAACTCTGCAAGTCTGAAACATACAAGACAGAGGATTGGAGGCTGTTTATAGACTCAGGAAAAGACTCTCTGAAAGCTGTTCTTTTACACAATGGCAGTCGGCTTCCATCTGTCCCAATAGCACACGCAACAAAAATGACTGAGAGCTATGAAACAATGAAAATTCTGTTGGCCGCTATAGAGTATGAGAAACACCAGTGGAAGATATGTGGCGATCTCAAAGTCATCAGTTTACTACTGGGCCTTCAGAGTGGCTACACAAAGCACATGTGCTTTTTGTGCTTGTGAACAGCAGAGCTGATGCAGAGCACTATGTGAGAAAGGATTGGCCGACAAGACCAAGAGATGCGCCTGGAAGGTTTAACTGTGCTCACAATCCGCTTGTAGATCCAGAAAAGATATTTTTGCCTCCACTGCATCTAAAGCTCGGTTTGGCTAAAACTTTCATCAAAGCTATGGATCAATTCGGTGCTGGGACTCTATACTTATCTCAGAAACTAGGTGGTGTGGTTTCCGAAGCCAGTTTGAAAGCAGGTGTCTTGAATGGACCACAAATTCGTATACTAGTTAATGATAGCGAATTCACCAAAACATTGAACCCACTGGAGAAAAAAGCATGGGAATCATTTGTCAATGTGTCAAAGAATTTTCTTGGAAACTATCGTGCTGACAACTACAAAGAAATCGTAACAACCATGCTTCAGAATTATCATGCATTGGGAGCAAGGATGTCCTTGAAATTGCATTTTTTCCACTCTCATATTGAATTTTTCCAGGTAACCTTGGAGACGTTAGTGATGAACACGGCGAAAGATTTCATCAAGATATCGCCATAATGGAGAGCAGATATCAGGGACAATTCAGTCCTAACATGATGGGCGACTATTGCTGGACACTGCAACGAGAAGAGAGCAAGCTGTACAAGAGAAAGAGTAAAGTTCAGAAGCACTTTTAGAACTTCATATTTTGTCATTATAAAGGATTTGAACTTATGTTTTTTGGTACAATTTTTATGAGCTTATCTGTGATAGGTTTAAAATTGTATCTTGCATGACGCGATAATGTTACTATATTTACTATTTTTTTTATTCTTTAAGAAAGTAGGTCTGATGGTAGAATGAAACATCCAATTAATATTCATTAATATGAAATTAGTCATGAAAGCACAGTCACATGAGATAATCTCATCTTTTGCACGACACGTGATGGAATATTAAATATTTGTACCTATTGATTTTTTTATAAAACCTGGTCTGATAGAACAAAACAAATATCAGATTCGAATTCAGCAATATGAAATTAGTTGTGTGAGCATGATCTCATATGTGAACCATTTTGGCTGTTGACCAGTGTTATTAGTCAAGGTGGTCTAGACTTATAGCGGTAACGTGTGTCTTATAGTCACTACCGCCTGGGAAGATATTGGAAGCCATATGACATCACAAAATTTGTGACCAAGTCCCAGGTTGCTGATCTGAATTTCTGCCTCATTTACACACAATTGCAGGGTCTCAATTGTTTCTCTTACTTTGACAACACAACATACATAATGTATATCGTTTCTCACACTGTATTTATATTTTTCGTTTTTGTATTTATGGTTATTATTATTTTATTAGTTTATTTTTATTTTTATTTTGTTATTAATTTTCATTAATTATAATAATAATAATAATAATAGTTATTATTATTATTATTATTATCATTATCATTATATTTTCGCCCACAGGCCCTGATGTGGGTCAGTGACCTGTGCCGGGTTGGCTAATCCCCGTAAAAAAACAAAAAAAAAACTTCCTGGGCCTGGATACACGCGGGAAAGTCACTGTTATCCCAGGTGACCCTATCAGTCATCACAAGTTTCTCCTTGGTACGCCTTTCCTCCTGTACTACTGTAACACTGGACAGGTCATCCGCCCAAACGGCTAGTAAGCTGATAAGTGATGAAATGATAAAACGAAAATAGGAAATAAAAGAGAAAATAAAAAAAAGTTCATGAAGAAAAAGAGGATTAATAATAAAAAATGTGAATGAGTAAGCAAATGAGTGAGTGAATAACTTTTTTGGGCTACCCATTGCTTGTATACCTCTATTGTTTATGTACTACAAGCTGAACCAATGTAAACTTATGCTGATAAGCAGTGGCGGCTCGTGAAAAATAAAATGGAGGGACTGCAAGCCTCACACAACAGTAGGATACACAAATTTGACCTACCTCAGGTATGAGTTGTAGTTGATGTCCACGAATTCCCAGGGCATGGTAGTAGTGTTGGTGGTAGAAGGGATGGCCGAGGTGGTGATGGACCAGTATTAATTGAAAATAAAGCTTGTATGCTGTGTCAATCTGAGCTGCAATGTTCACTTTACCCAGCAACGATAAATTAATCATGTTATTCATATGTTTGGCTGACTGCTCATGTTTCACTATTTTCTGTGGCAAATGCCTCAAGTCAGTCACACCACTTTTCGTCCATGCCGAGTCCCCACCAAACAATAAGCATGGAAAGCAGAATAAAGTATTTGCCTCGTCACAACCACAGAGCCATTCACATTTCTGATAAACACTCATGTTAAACTGGCGTGTATATTCTTTGTTCCTGCTTGTACTGTTCTGTTGAATGGATAAAACTGGTGTAGGTCTTCCTCTTGCTTTGATTTCAGTCTTTTCATTTAATGTCAGCTGGGAAAAGTTGATGTTTTGCAAATACTTCACTCGATTTTCCATCGTCAAAGGGTAATTAAAGAAAGCACGATTTAACCACACCGTCCACACGTTGTACGAGACTGAGCTGCTTCAAGTGCAGCGGCGGCGCCAATTAATAACAGACATGAATCGTACAGCATTGACAGCAACTATGAAAGTAACTTAAATTTTGGTCTGATTTTAATGAAAATTCACTTAGCAACGTATTGAAAATAATTAAATAACATATAAAATGATATATTTGTTGGTAGTGTATTATTCAGCTGTCTCTCTAAAGGAATCATACGCCTGGCAGTGAGTGTCTGGGGGGACTGCAGCTCTGCAGCCCTATGCACGAGCCGCCACTGCTGATAAGTGTACAGGTACTTTTCAGTCAGGCCCTTTAGGGGGGCGAACAGGGGTGACCGCCCGGGGCCCCGCGCGTGTGGGGGCCCAGCGCTAGACCCAGTGACCTCGGACACATTACCTGTTGACTGGTTAATCTGACCTGACGGCTTACCCCACCATCGCAACTGTGACCTGACCATCCATAGCAACAGTCCCATGGTGGTTGGTGGGGGTGGGTTCCTCTGACCGCATAATCTGACTCCATATATATATTTTCTGGGGCCCCGCAGTGTCTGAGTTGCCCCGGGCCCCGCACCCTCCTAAGGGACGCCCTGTATACAGTACTGTATAGTCACCCACAAACGTCCTGTCGCCTCTTCACCACGAACCCCGAGATTATGACTCGTGAACCCGAAGCAGTAGACACTGATGTATAATTCTGTCCATAAATGCTTGGAATTCAAGAGTTTCGCTCTCGGGGTTTGTGGTTCAGGAGGAGAAGCGACAGGACTTTTGTGAGTGACTGTACAAGCTATTTTTTTTTTTTTTTACGGGGATTAGCCCACCCGGGCACAGGTCACTGACCCACATTGGGGCCTGGGGGCGAAAATGTAAGTGTAACAATTGAGACCCTGCAATTGTGTGTAAATGAGGCAGAAAGTCAGATCAGCAACCTGGTCCTTGGTCACAATTTTCGTGATGCCATATGGCAGCAGGGTCTACCATTAGACAACACATTATGCTTCCAATATCTTCCCAGGCGGTAGTACCTCCCTGTTTGGTAGCTGCCTCATACCTAGTAAGAATAGGCTAATATTTTAGCATCTTTGTTGGGCTATCTTTGGTTGAATCGATTTACTGTTTTCCATTGCTTATATATTTACATAGGTTATATGCTGGATCAATGTGAATTTATATGTTTATTTTGCTGAATAAATGTATATGTAAGGACAGCGTGAGTGGTCGTCATGGTAACGGGAGGTTGCCGGGGCGGCCGGTAGGGGGCTCCGTCAGCCACACATGTTTTGGTTTAGCGACGACAGGTCAAGGATAAGCCGACCAAATTGAATGTTACAACTTATTAAGGTAATTCATCGGCTTCAGAACCAATTGCAGAGATAAATTGCGTTGGAGATAACAATAAACCCCTCAATATTGTTCTGACTTACCCGAAATTACGGAAAACCCCGAGAATGACTGTTAGTTGACGTGATATAATGTCATCGTGTTTTTTCATTATTGTCCATGTATTCATTATCCTTTGTATATATATTTTAGAGATTTTTCAACCCTGTGGTTTAATCCACTACCATTCCTGTTATCAAGATGTGTAATCGCTAGTATTACTTTTATTAAAAAATCATTAATTTTGAGAAATGAAAAAAAAACCCGCATACAATCACGTTTAGTTTATTAGTTATCATTGAAGGAGGTGGAGCTATTACCTGAACACTACTGCTTCACTGTGTCTTTATTAGTGTGGGTAGTGGATATGCTACACTATTTTGGGGGGAAATAGTGGAAAAAAGACTAACTGAAAAATGGTGGATTTTCGGAGATCATTGTCAAAATTTAATATAATGTTAAAAAAATCTTCCTGAAATATGAATAATATACAGTATATAATAATCCAAGTTAACAAAATGGAAGCCTTTGTGAACCTAAATATTCCATTGTTAATAATCTTGGTGCTTGTGTGTGTAGTGTGAAGTTTGTATCAGTTTTATTTGGTCTTATTTTGTGGTATTATTTGTTCTAGTTCCTTAGTGATGATAGAAACTTTATATGATACCTCTCAATACACTGGTGAGTAAGAAGTGTTACTATCACCTACTCGTGAATAAATAGGTTAAGTAAGACTTCCGCTTTATTTAATGTACTCGGTTTATTTATTTTGGTTTAGTTTATGAAGTTAATAGGGAAGTGTTTGGTCCTGCAGTTAGAGGTATATAGAGCCTGAAGTACTTAAGGTGGACGGCTAGGTGAAAGTAATGTTTCAAGGTGAACATTGATCTCTATTGTTGAGTTACAGCTGGGCTCCTTTTGTTTTGTTTCTGCATCATTAAGTACAGTAATGCTAATGTTGAAATTACTTACACAACATCTAGAGAGGGACTGCTTAATAATTTTGCTGTGGGAGGTAATGCTTTGATTTGGGGCAAAGATACAGTTTCTGAATACCAGAATATAGATCATTCATCTCAACACAACACGAACCAGCCAAACTTTTGTACTGTACATAACTTAGCCTGATGGTCTCGCACTAGTGTTTACGTTAGTTAGGTTAGGTTGGTGTCTTGTTCTGAAGTACAGTAGCTATATATATATACTCCCCAGAGACTAAATCCTTGTGGGCATTGTTTGGGTATTGTCAGAATAATAAATTAAGTATGTGGGTACGTGGGATTTTCACTTGGAGTTTGTGAAATTTAACTTAAATTAATTATGTCACCAAAAGAAATAGGTAATATTTAAGGAGAGTAACCTGTGTTAACTAGCCACTTAAGGATAAATCTCTAAAGAAGAAAACTTATTTCTTAGACAGTATACCTCTCTAATGAAGAAAATTGAGGGGGGGGGGGTGTGGTAACATTTTTCCCCTGGGTTTTTGTCCCTATTTTTTCTCATTGTAAAGAAAGGTGGAGTTTTTGTTGCTTGCACTAGGACACCTTATATCTTGTTTACATGGGCATCAGGAGTCATTCAACCATCTCATAGACATTTATGATAATGTTATTCCTACTCCTATGTCTAACTTAACCTAATCTCCTGGACCCCTGGTGTGTAAACCTAACCTAACCTCCTGAACCCCCAGTGTGTAAACCTAGCCTAACCTCTTGGACCCCCCTGGTGTGCAAACCTAACCAAACCTCCTGGACCCCTGGTGTGTAAACCTAACCTAACCTCCTGAACCCCCAGTGTGTAAACCTAGCCTAACCTCTTGGACCCCCCTGGTGTGCAAACCTAACCAAACCTCCTGGATCCCTGGTGTGTAAACCTAACCTAACCTCCTGAACCCCCAGTGTGTAAACCTAACCAAACCTCCTGGACCCCTGGTGTGCAAACCTAACCAAACCTCCTGGACCCCCCTGGTGTGTAAACCTAACCTAACCTGGACCCCTGGTTGTAAACTTAACCTCACCTCCTGGACCCCTGGTGTGAAAACTAACCTCCTGGACCCCCCGGTATGTAAACCTAACCTAACCTCCTGGACACCCAGTGTGTAAACCTAGCCTCACCTCTTGGACCTCCCTGATGTGTAAACTTAACATAAGAAAATAAGGAGTCTGCAATAGGCCGGTTGGCTTGTGCATGGCAGCTCCTGTCGAGAGTTACTACCACTCTCTATCATCCATGAATCTATCTAGCCTCCTTTTGAAACTTTCCAGCGTTCCAACACTTACTACAAAGTTGCTAAGCTTGTTCCACTCGTCCACCACCCTATTTGTGAACCAGTTCCTTCCAATCTCCCTCCTAAACTTAAACTTATCCAACTTAAATCCGTTGCTACGAGTCCTATCCTGCTCGGATATTATAAGAACTTTATCTATATCCCCTTTATTGATTCCTTTCACCCACTTAAATACTTCTATCATATCTCCCCGCACTCTTCGTCTTTCTAGGGAATGCAAGTTTAGTTTCTTTAATCTATCCTGATATGGAAGGTTTCTAAGTCCCGGAATCATTTTCGTCATTCTTCGCTGCACCGACTCCAGTGAATTGATATCCATTCTATAATAAGGGCACCAGAACTGAACCGCATAATCGAGGTGCGGCCTGACTAGCTCAAGATATAGTTGCAATAAGACCTCTGCACTCGTATTACTTACACTTCTAGATACAAAACCTAATACTCTATTTACCTTATTTAGAACATTCACGCACTATTTTCTAGGCCGTAGGTCCGGGCTTACAAGTACCCCTAAGTCTCTTTCACAAGTCGACTTCTCTAGGTTGATGTTGTTAAGGCTGTATACATTGACAGTATTTGTTCTTCCAATATTAAGTACGCTGCACTTGCTGGTGTTGAATTTCATTTGCCATTTTTCTGACCATTCCTGCAGTTTATTTAAATCCTCCTGTAGTGCATTTGCATCCCGCCCTGAATTAATCTGCCGCCCTATTTTGGTGTCATCTGCAAACTTGCTTATGTCACTGCTGATCCCAGTATAACATAACCTCCTGGACCCCCCCGGTGCGTAAACTTAACCTAACCTCCTGGACCCCCTGGTGTGTAAACTTAACCTAACCTCCTGGACCCCCTGGTGTGTAAACCTAACCCAACCTCCTGGACCCCCATGTGTGTAAACCTAACCTCCTGGACCCCCATGTGTGTAAACCTAACCCAACCTCCTGGACCCCCATGTGTATAAACCTAACCCAACCTCCTGGACCCCCATGTGTGTAAACTTAACCCAACCTCTGGACCCCCATGTGTAAAACCTAACCCAACCTCCTGGACCCCCATGTGTAAACCTAACTAACCTCCTGGACCCCCATGTGTGTAAACCTAACCCAACCTCCTGGACCCCCATGTGTGTAAACCCAACCCAACCTCTGATCCCCATGGTGTAAACTAACCTAACCTCCTGGACCCCGGTGTGTAAACTTCTAACCCAACCTTCTGACCCCATGTGTAAACCCAACCTAACCTCCTGGACCCCGGTGTAAACCTAACCCAACCTCCTGACCCCCATGTGTAAACTTAACCTAACCTCCTGGACCCCATGTGTAAACCCAACCCAACCTCCTGGACCCCCATGTGTTTAAACCTAACCCAACCTCCTGGCCCCGGGTGTAAACTTAACCTAACCTCCTGGACCCCATGTGTAAAACCTAACCCAACCTCCTGAACCCCGATGTGTGTAAACCTAACCCAACCTCCTGGACCCATGTCTGTAAACCTAACCTAACCTCCTGGACCCCATGTGTGTAAACCTAACCCAACCTCCTGGACCCCATGTGTAAGTCAACCCAACCTCCTGGACCCCCATGTAAACTAACCCAACCTCCTGGCTCCCCGGTGTGTAAACTTAACCTAACCTCCTGACCCCCATGTGTGTAAACCCAACCTAACCTCCTGGACCATGTGTAAACCTAACCCAACCTCCTGGACCCCATGTAAACCTAACCAACCTCCTGGACCCCATGTGTAAACCTAACCCAACCTCCTGGACCCCATGTGTAAACCTAACCCAACCTCCTGACCCCATGTAAAAACTAAACTGGACTCATAAACCTTAACCCTGGACCCTATGTGTAAACCTAACACACCTCCTGGACCCCCATGTAAACTTCCCAACCTGGACCCCTATGTAAACTCAACCCAACCTCCTGGCCTCGTGTGTAAAGCTAACCCAACCTCCTGGACCCATGTGTGTAAACCCAATCAACCCTCCTGACCCCCATGTGTAAACCTAACCCAACCTCCTGACCCCATGTAAACCAACCTAACCTCCTGGACCCCATGTAAACTCTAACCCTAACTCCTCCTGGGTCCCGTGTAGCTAACCCCAACCTCCTGGACCCCACGGTGCAAACCTAACCCAACCTCCTGGACCCCACATGTAAACCTAACCCAACCTCCTGACCCCCACGTGGTAAACCTAACTCCAACCTCCTGGACCCCATGTGTGTAAACCTAACTCAACGGACCCCCATGTGTGTAAACCCAACCCAACCTCCTGGCCCCCAAAGTGTAACCTAACCTCCTGGACCCCCTGGTGTGTAAACCTAACCCAACCTCCTGGACCCCCATGTGTGTAAACCTAACCTCCTGGACCCCCATGTGTGTAAACCTAACCCAACCTCCTGGACCCCCATGTGTGTAAACCTAACCCAACCTCCTGGACCCCCATGTGTGTAAACCTAACCCAACCTCCTGGCTCCCCAGTGTGTAAACTTAACCTAATCAAACACAACAAAACAAAGGAACCTAAAGAACCAATGCTGTAATTGAAGGGTCTATGAGATGTTTGAATGACATCTGATGCCCATGTAAACAAAGATATACTGTAAGTGTCCTAGTGCAGGCATTTTGCTTTACAGTATTTCTTTATACAAATCAATACCTGTATACTGTAAAGTTCCATTGTTGACCTTTTCTGAATCTTAATTGTAGGTAGGATTTCCTATTTGCTAATAATAATATGTAGCTTGTACAGTCAGGGTCAAAAGTTTGTGTGAAGCAATAAAACTGTGTCACGAGATGATTCTCCGAACTTATACACCCTGACCGTCATCTGGTGCGGGTGTGCTGTTTTATTCCATTTGGGGTTGAACTGCTCCACACAAGCTTTTGACCCTGAGTGTACATATATTAGTTTGGCAATATACACACCAATAAAACCTACCCACCTAACCTAGGGTGGAAGTTTGTTTTTATTTTTTTGAGTCAGTTTATATACAGGTAGAGGTAAATATTATTGGTCAATGAGCATTGTATTTGTCACGCACAACATAGAGTCGAAACTGGTGGGTAACTGCAGCGAATCATTATTTAGAGAAAACTGGGAATAAAAACCTGAATATGGTGTATTAAAAGTACTATTCCTCCTCCCAATTTGCTTCAGTCTGGAGACAATGGAAAGCACGATGTAGCTACAGTCCCCAAAAAGTATCATTATTAGTTATTCCATCTCTACAATTTGAAATACTTTGATATATCCTCGTGTGCATCTTCATATGTTGGCATGCCTGCTGTCTGTCTATGGTGGTATCAACTAGAGAATGGGTATTTATAGAATCTCTGCAGGAATAAAATTAAAATTATTGATCATTTTGAAATTCTGGCAGTTCTCAGAGTGTTGCTAGATAATTTGATCCACTTAGTAGATAATGGTGTATAGCCATGCCTGTGGTCGACTGTACCAACCATTCAGAAACTGGTGAACTGTGCTCACAAAACCATGAAGCACATCGACCCCATGGTTGACAATCCTGCACTCTTTTATGGACTTGAAGTTTATTGATATGTTTGACCATCGTTTCTAGCTATTTCAGTGTACAGAGTTATTTGATCCAGATTTAATTCTTCAGTTGTATAGTTACACCTAAAGTGGGTTTACTGAGAAAGAAGTAACTTTTATCTAACATCTTAAAATTCTGAATAGTGATAAGTGATATCCTGGTTACTTGGAGCAGAGCTGTTCCAGGG
The DNA here is from genome assembly GCF_018991925.1 of Homarus americanus. NCBI lineage: Eukaryota > Metazoa > Arthropoda > Malacostraca > Decapoda > Nephropidae > Homarus > Homarus americanus. Next base: position 3,966,406 of record NW_024723050.1, on the reverse strand, counting down.
ATAAGAGATTTCCTGGTAACGAGACAACTCTCTCAAACCCAGAAAAATCTCACATCCCCGGAATTTTTCTGGGAGTCGAAACATTACATCATCCTCAGAATTTGCTTCCAGGCCTAGAAAAAAAATTGGATAGAGTTTCCAGAATTATGCATTATTTCATCCCCGGAATTTGCTCTCCGATACGGAAATTGTTTGGGGGGGGGGGAGATTCACAGACCCAGAATTGAGAGAATTTTTTTGAAAAATTGTGAGCCAATTTTAATTCCAGGTATTGGAGAGTTCAGGCTAACATAGATACAGTCATATTACTATACCTGTACAGTAATAATTTTTTGTAAAATTACTCCTCTTTTTCATATTCTGAAATATATTGCAGGATGAGTGGAGAAAGAGAAGACATTCTTCTTCAGATGAACAATGTTCGCTACAAAAAGGACAATGGTCAGCTGTACTTGTCTCAGACACGAGTTGGCTGGTTGATGGACGAGTCAGATACCTCCACAGTGAGCGTCCCCTACAATGATATCAGAAGTTTGTACCCAACATTATTTTTCTTAACTAAGTTAGTTTAAACATCATGTTTACTCACTTACCTCTCTAGCCTTGGCAATTTGCTTGAAAATATACTACAGTACTGTAGTATGTACCAGTGAATTATAACACTGTACTGTACAGGGTATAAAGTATTTTCCTTCCATCGAGTGCTGTACTGTACATACTGTACTATAATAATACAATTTTATCCTCAGGTATGACATTTTGACTCAAGGTTGTAGTCACTCTTCTGCCTTGACTGTCAAACAAAATATAAATTATGTGTACAGAAGGTGCTACTACAATTTGTTATACCTGTACCCACCCAGTACAGTACAGTACTGTACAGTGCAGTCAATGTCGGTGTTTTGTTGAGATTGTTATACTTTCTAGATGTCAATGCCTTGGTTACCTCTGTTAGATATTTTCAGCTGATTTACACTGTATTATTAGGTTCCACTTTGACTATAACTCATAAAAAAGGAGGATATTGATAAAACAATTAAATCCTGTATACCTATACTGTATTAAGTAACTTACAACTAATAGACAACAATGGCTCATCAACACAATTCATAGGCCTAGTTACAAGTCGGCACTGAGGTAACTGGTGAGGCAGGGTGACACACAAGCCTCATGGCAACTGCTTGTCACACACACACAGCTCACCGCCACACACGGCCCACCGCTGCACACAGCTCCGACACACAGGTCACCAGGCCAAAATTTTCTTATCTAACTTATTGTTATGATATAAGAAACAAAATGTCCACTTCTTATTACATCTAATAACATCACTGCTCAGATCACTACCTAACTAATTACGTTTATAACTAAGACACATAAACTTTGAGTGGGGTAAGAGAGTAGCTCCTGGCAAGGCAGATCTCGGTTAAGTGACGGAACATGCCTGGCCATCCCCACCTCAACTCTGACCCAAAACAGTGAACCACTTCGAGATTCATGAAACAAAACACCCCAAAGGAACTGAAAATATTTGTCTATGAGGTAATTCCTTCACACTAGATCTGTCATTGCTTTTTTATGTACTAATTATATCCATAGAGTATTTGGTCATTGTCACCACATTTCTGTTTATTAGTAGCTAAGTCAAAAGGAACAGAGCCAAATCAAAGATATATATTTGATACAGTACTGTGAAACTTGTTATGTCTCGAAGAAATCATTTTACCTCCACTGTTGGTCACAATAAATTTAAATTGATATTTTTTTCCAGCCCAAAAAATCTCACCTGAGGGTAAACCAAAAGTTCAACTCCAATTGGTTCTCCATGATATGTCCTCCTACACATTCCACTTCTGCACTCCAGAGGGCAGAGACAAGCAGGTGGCTGAGAGGAACCAAGTCAAGGTAATTTCTTAAAATTACAGTACAGTACTCAGTAGCTCATGAAAATGTTTGTTTTTTGTATCAGTCTGGGAAGAAAATGTGTAGAGGTTGACATGTATGTAAGAAAATTATGTGTTTGTTACACTGTATGAGACTTCAGAGTAGTGTTTAAAATGTACTTAAATTTTGTGCTGTTACCACACTCTTCTACATGGTTGTCTTATATACACATTCACATCAGTTTTTGTACCAGTGCAGTATCTGTTATCTTCACAGTTCTCTCATATTTGTGTTTTTGCTGGATAAATGGTTCCAGAAACTACCAGACAGGAATGAACTAGTTACCAGAAGAGTGATTGGTGGAAGACAAAAAGTAGAGTGACAGTAAAGGTTGAAACAGATAAGAAAATCTCTCTCTCTCTCAGATTGCTTACATAGTATACAGAGTGAAACATCATCTTTCTCATTGATATACAAGACTTTACATAAAATTTCTTAGCATACTAAGTTGAATGTTCAGCTTTTTTGAGGTAAATTCAGAATACAGTATCTAGAAACAAGTACAGGTAGTACCATCTTCTCTTGACAACTAACAGGAGCGCCTGAGTCAGCTGATGACCCAAAACAGACGGCAGCCTCCAAATGACTTAATGGAGAAGAAACGGATGTTGGACGAGAACGAGCAGCTCCACCACCTGTACCGTGCACTGGTCCCCACCTCCATCATCTCTGTGGATGAATTCTGGAAAGAGATTGCAGGACAATACATGGGGGAACATTCTTCCCCAATGGTGCCTGATAATTGTCATTAATATATGACAGTGACTTTATTTGACCAATCACTGACAGTCTTAGCGACCCAGTAGTCTATTCCAGTGTATGTTCTGATACTTAATATTGTTTTCTGATTTTTGTATTTGAGTTTGAATGTACCATGTGATGGTGATATGAAATGACTTAAGTAGAACGGAATAATTCAAATCCCTGATATTTCTCCAAAAAGTATAAGTATGGACATGAAAGGTAGAGAGCACACACTACAATGTCTGAATAAGAACTGAGGAAACTGAGAACTAGTTGTACCTTCTCACTACCCACATCACCTGAGCAGTACAGTACACTGCAGTGATGGGATGGGTGAAGGTAGACCAATCAACATGCATGTTGAAGGGGAGTTGGGGCTAAATTGCTCTGATAACCTCTTGGTTCAAGCAGGATTAAAATGACCAAAACCTTACCGATGATATTCTTAATACTGTATGAGGCATCAGGAGTCACTGTTCAGACTTGGGTGGAGGAGCACTAACATACAGCATGATAACTAATAGCTAAGTCCTTTGTAAGATTATTCAAACTTTTACGACCAAAGCAAACAGAGACTATAAAATCTTCTAAATTTGTTGAGTGTATTTGCAGGACATACCCCAAGCATACTGACTTTACTGTACCTACTCATAGGATGTGGTACAGTAGAACATTGTTGATATAACACGAGATAGGTTCCAAGAGAGGTCGCTTTAAACCGAATTAAAAAAATTAATTCGAAGTGTTGTTTCAATGGAATAATTTAGTTTGGTACGTGAGTGAAACACAAAATACTAAAAGACTGAGAGTCTACCCAGATGCACCTCAGCCCATCTCCTAGAATAAACAAAACATTGTTTTTTGTAGTACAGTATAGTGGTCCTTTGGTTAACGAACGGTTCGATTAACGAAATTTCGGTCGAATTACCTCCCATAAGGATCTTCAATTTGGTCAACGAACAAAACTTTGATTAACGAAATCGTGACAAACATCACGTTTTGTTGTGAGCATCAGCTGATGCACTAGTCTGCCAATTCAGTAATCTGTTCTATGTTTACATTCGTTTCCAGTGGAGTAAATATCAAGAAAGTTGTGCTCTTTAATATTTTTTCATTTTTTATACAGTCATGCGCCGGTTAACGTCCTAGATACGTTCTTGGAAACGTGATGTTAACTGAAATGGACGTTGTCCGAAATTACAGAAACCTATGGGATTTATTCTAATTGGTTCCAGGCACCCAACCCCAAGTTTCCCATTTTACGACCATATAGACCCACTAAATATATATATACAGTGGTCCCTCGGTTAACGAGCGCCTCGGTTAACGAGATTTCGGTTAACGATTTACCTTCCATAAGATTCTTAACTTCGGTTAACGAGCAATCCCTCGATTAACGAGTTTTTTACGAGCCGACTTCAACATGTTTTCGCTTGCATTTGGCTGTCCACCAGCTGTAGTATTAGTCTGCCAATACAGTAATCGGTTTTAGGGCTTAAATTCCTTACTATTTTAGTAAATATCAAGAAGTTTATACTATTCAATAATTTTAAAAGTTTAATATTAACTTTTTTAGTCATTTTAACAATTATTGAACATAATTGAAGGTAAAGAAACTAGTTTCTGGCGTGCCATCCAGCCTGTTAACACACCAGACAGGCGTTAGTCTCTCTCTGTTTTCAGTGGAGGTAACATCTTGCTTGAGACTCTCTTCAACTAAATGCTTTTTTCTGTGTTTCCAAGCAAATTATTGGTCATTTTGAAATATATTTTACATATTGACAATATATAATGCAGTGCAGTGTTGATTTAAAGAAAATAATCTTGAATTACACCAAGAGAACTAAAATTTTATGGGTGAAATAGTGCCATGGGGTGACTTCTCTTCCACCCCAATGCCTTCTCTTCCTTCTCCTCCACCCCCATTCTAATTCCCATCATCATCATCATCATCATCCAGGAGCCTTCTACATACACACCTCAAAGTAAGTGTACTTTTCTACCTTTTTTGTTGAATTTAGGCAATTTTCGGTGATCTGGAACCAATTACCCAAAAACCCATTGAAACAATGATTTCGGTTAACGAGTTTTTCGGTTAACGAGCAACCTGCTGGAATGGATTGTGCTCGTTAACCGAGGGACCACTGTACAGCTAGACCCCGACTTACGACCGTCGGGACGTACGACCCCCGCAGTTGTGACCTTTTTTTTTTTTTTTTTCCCCAAATGACACACGCATTTTCTATACCGAAACGTTTCTAGTTAATGTAGTCTCCATGTATAATTAGAAAATTATGGGGGCCCCATGTGCATTCAGCTGACTACATTAAAGGTAAGTTCTCAGTCACACTGTATCCATTCCTCATTATTTATTACTTTCACTGTACTGTATCCATTCCTCATTATTTATTACTTTTACTGTACTGTATTTCATTGTAAATTTTTTATTTAAAATAAAAAAATTTTTTTTTATCTATGTCGGACTTACGACCATTCGGACTTACGACCTGGATTTGGGTCCCTAACCCCGCCGTAAGTCGGGGTCTAGCTGTATAATGTTATGGTAAATATCATAAACACACACAGGCATGATTAGGTTTATTACAAAGTGATGAAAAGGATACGATCAATACTGTACAGTGGGTAGTCCACAAAACATGTAGCCATGTCTCTTTATTTGAGTGCCCCGTCATAGGAGTTCGTTTTCTCTCACTTCAGGACGCCTGAGTCGTCCGTTTTCTCTTAATCTTAGAATGCAGTGTACCAGAGACTTCGCTATTCCTTAGTGATGACACAGAATTTGAAATTGCAACCCCAATTGCAACTGGGGTTGCAATTGTTGAGGCAACTAGATATGTCTGATTACAGCAAATGTGTTATTATCAATTTGTAGGTGAAAGATTTTATCCTCAATAGATGTAGGTTAACATTACACCTGGAGGCAAATACCTAAGGAAGGAAGGATATTCCTTTAACACATAATATCTGGCCAGTATGGGGAGGATCATCGTGTCTCCGTCAGGGGGCTGTGGAGTGGTCCAGCAGGCGTCACGGAAGTGTTGTGTTTTTTTGGGGGGGGGTGGGGGCACGGACGTATATGCGATCGGACGTTGTTCGGTTGGACGTTAACCGGCACATGACTGTATTAAAATTATTAGTAATTTTAACATTTATTTAACATATTGATAATATATGCAGTACAGAGAACTAGTTTTTTGTGCTCCCATCAGATGCTTGACTCAGCCATTAGGCATCAACTGGGCTTTGTTGACAGTGGAGTGAACATCTATTTTGTTGGTGTCTTGAATAATTTTGCATTTTTCATTGAAATTATTGGTCATTCTGAAATTTAGTTAACATATTGATAATATATAGCGCAGTGCAGTGTTGATTTAAATAAAATAATCTTGAATTACACCTAGTGAACTAAAATTTTATTGGTGAAATGACGGCATCAACCATGGGTCCCCTGAAAGGTGATTTCTCCTCCATCCTCACTCCCTTCTCTTCTCCCTTCTCCTCCGCCCCCACTTCTAATTCCCATCATCATCAACCAGGAACCTTCTACAAACACACCTCAAAGTAAGTGTACTTTACTGCATTTTTTTTTTTACTTTGTATGTACTTTTCGATGAGCTGGAACCAATTACCCAATAAGTATCCCATTGAAACAATGGATTCGGTTAACGAAATTTTCGGTTAATGAACGACCCTCAGGAACAAATTGTGTTCGGACCACTGTATTATGTTAAAACAAACACTCACAAATCAACACAGCTAAAATTAAGGGATGCAAAATGGTCTGTTTACTGGCTGGGAAGATGGGGGGGGGGAGGGGGAGGTGAGGTGATATGTTTGACAGTTGATGCCAAGGTCTAGTGCTTATTTATTTATCTGTCCTTAAGAGTGACTAAGTTTTTCTCGTATAAAATGTCATTGAACTGACATGGGAGAATATAATTAACATTGCTGAAATTCTTATAAGATAGTGATTAATTTGAATATAAACATGTTATAGCTTGCATTAGACATACAAATTTTAGTTATAATTTAAGAATTTTATTACACAGCAAAATTTTTTATCTCTTGTGCAAAATATATGACATTTATATTCAAATTATTCGCTGTCTTGCAAGGATTCCAGCAATACAAATTATATTCTCCTAACTTTAGTCTGTGACATTATATAAGATAAAAACTTTAAGCCTAAAACACCAAACTCTGGCTGGGAAGAGGTGGGGGGGGGAGGGTAAGTGACAGTGACATGTTTGACAGTTGGCACCGAAGGTCTAGTGAAGTATTTATTTGTTTATTTATGTCCTTTAGCTTGAGTTGATGTTTTTTGCTTATAAAATGTCACAGAAGTGACCGGGGAGAATAAAATTTACATTGCTGGAATTGTTATAAGATAGTGATTACCGTATATTCTCGTCTATAATTCTACCTCGTTTATAGGTCGACCCTGATTTTTTTACCAAGAAATCATTAATTTATGATATGCCTCGTTTATAGGTCAACCCAAGTTTTTGAGGGTAATGGAACAGCAAAACCTTCACTAAAAACACTCTACGTCCTATAAACTGAGGGTCACCGTGCCTGAAACACTGAGCGCCGAAGGCAAATTGTTTACCATTATTACGCCACTACACTGAAACGCGGGTAGTTTCAGCAAAAATATTGTATACAGTGGTCCCTCGGCTAACGAGCACAATTAGTTTCAGAAGGTTGCTCGTTAACCAAAAAACTCGTTAACTGAAATCATTGTTTCAATGGGTTTTTGGGTAATTGGTTCCAGCTCACCGAAAATTGCCTAAAATCAACAAAAAAGGTAGTAAAGTACACTTACTTTGAGGTGTGTATGTATAAGGCTCCTGGATGATGATGATGGGAATTAGAATGGGGGTGGAGGAGAAGGGAGAAGAGAAGGCATTGGGGTGGAAGAGAAGTCACCCCATGGCACCATTTCACCCATAAAATTTTTGCTCTCTTGGTGTAATTCAAGATTATTTTCTTTAAATCAACACTTCACTGCATTATATATTGTCAATATGTAAAATAAATTTCAAAATGGCCAATAATTTGCTTGGAAACAGAAAAAAAGCATTTATGTTGAAGAGTGTCTGATGCCTGTATGGTGTGTTGACAGGCTGTTTGGCACACAAAAAACTAGCTTCCTATACTGTACTTCAATTATGATCAATAATTGTTAAAATGACTAAAAAATTTAATATTAAACTAAAAAATTTAATATTAAACTTTTAAAATTATTGAATAGTACAAACTTCTTGATATTTACTAAAATAGTAAGGAATTTAAGCCCTAGAACCGATTACTGTATTGGCGGATTAATACTACAGCTGGTGGACCGCCAAATGCAAGCGAAAACATGTTGAGGAGCGCTCATAAGAAACTCGTTAATCGAGGGATTGCTCGTTAACCGAAGTTAAGAATCTTATGGAAGGTAAATCGTTAACCGAAATCTCGTTAACCGAGGCGCTCGTTAACCGAGGGATCACTGTACAGTATTTCCATTCAAGTATTTATTCAAATCAATAAGGAGGGAATATTATTGTAATACAACAGTTTTTTTAACTGAAAACCATTCGAAAAGCGATTACAGTAATATCTTTTGAACAACGAAAGAAAGCGAAAGTCGAATGTTTTTGTCATGGTTTTATCCCACTTTCCACTGTAATACGTACGTCATTTCAGCAAAAATATTATATTTCCGTGAATGTATTATATCAAGCCAGTATGAATAGAATACCATTGTAATATAACAGTACTTTAACCGAAAAATATTAAAAAAACGAGTAACTTCTCTTGAACATCGGAAGGTTAGGTAGAGTCTTTTGTTTTCGTCATGTATTTTATCCTATTTTACATTGAAATACATCACATTTCAGCAAAACTACTATTTATTTTTGAGAATATATTCATTCAGGCGCAGTTAAGGTAAAATATACGTGTTGTAACAGCTTTTTAACTGAAAACGATTTGAAAAACACGTGTACCGTGATTCTCAACAGCTGGTGGTGCGTCGTGCATCGTTGTAAACAATATGAGGTTGATGTGGATTACCGGGTATTATATTAAGTGTGAAATATCGAAAAGGTTTTTATTACTGGTATTTTTTTAGATCAATGAGTACTGTATATGATACGATAAGTTAGCCTGTGCTAAGAACTTCAACATTGACTACTGAAAGCACATTATAAGGTAAGTTAGCCTTTTGTAAGTTGGTGAGCTTCATCTGCTGAAGGTACTGCATAGCTTTTCATTACTAATTGGTACATATTTTACGTTTCCATTGTTTACTGGCAGTAAATGGTAAATATTTTTCATGTCTAAAGCTAAAAGTTGCTCCTCGCCCTTCCCATCATGCACGGACTCAACCTAACAAAACTATTACCCATGTAGAGGTCTACCCCCAATTTTTTGCCTAAAAATTTGGTCTTAAAAACTCGAACTACCCACGAGTATATACGGTAATTTGAATATAAACATGCTGTAGTTTGCACTAGACAAAAATTTTAATAATCATTTAGTACATTATTTTGAGTACGTACAGTACAGCTTTGCCCTTAGGACAGTGTAGTGTGCCTAGAGAAACATTAGGTGCAAAATTTTAAATTTGATGCTCCTGATTGACTCGAGCAAAATAGGAAAGATTCGCTTTAAATTAAAACATTGTCCTTAATTGTGGGTGTCTCTTTAAACCAATAATCTTAAATTGAATCGCTTTAATCGACATTCTACTGTACTGCTACCAGTACTAACAGTGGCATCCTCAAACTGAGTGAGAGAGTTAAAGTGTCAAGTTTCCTAAAGGTAAAAAAACAGAAAGGTCAAACTGTGGGTGGACATGGGAGTTAAGACGCTTGTGAGGGATTTTATAAGTCAGCTACACTGTACTGTTAGTGATCAACAGTTCATTAGGGTTATATTAAAAATAACAAATGGATTACAGAGTTGGACAATAAAACTGTGGATAAAAAACCACGCCTCAAAACATGAGGTGTATGCTGATGTCCCAAATGTAAATATAAGAATAATTAAACTGTAAAAAGAACACTTATCTTCCTAATTGTTCCTTAAGGAAATAGAACCTGTTGATGCTTCAAGGTGATGGCAGGGAATTGATATGATTGGAGAAGCAGACATTTATGTGACTGAGGGTTCGTAGACGAAATAATCAGTTTGTTCAAGCTCCCGACCTGAATCATCACTGCTTATCTGGCTGAAGTTGGATAAATGGAATGAGAAGGCTGTTTCGTCTCAGGCTAACAGTATTAAATTATCCACATATCCATTCAGTACATTCTGCATAATGGATATCACATAGACCATAAAAGAGTATAGATTCATACAATTTGATCTTATGCCTTCTGAACTTCATTAGTTTCTAAGTTTCCTTTTGTGTGTTTTATTAGTATAGTGGTCAAATATGCACCAGTCCTTATAATTTTCAGTGTAACAAGCCTCTAATATACTGTTTAAGGTTAAGTTAAGGCTGGGGCCTGTTTGACCTAGCCACAGCTTCTGATTACTGGATATGCTGATAGTATTGTTGTAATCACTCATAGGAGCAATTGTGGCTGTGCAGACAATAAGACCCTCGTCGTTGACGCGATGAGTATAATTCGGTCAAAACCTGTTGAATACATTTCACATAAAACAACTGCTGATACATCAGGACACAGTTTGAATAATATGATCAATATACAGTACATAATTACACTTATTAAAGTTATTTAGAGTTCTCAGAGGATTCAACAGTTCACAATCACACTCACGTTTTGTGGTCTGGGTTAGACCAACGAGAACAAATATAATGTCCTGCGGGAAGATGTTGGCTGATGAGAATCAAGATGTTGCCTCTACAATAGAAGGCAATAGTGTGCCCCTCAGGCGGTCACACTTAACATGTGGCCGGCGCGCACAATTGTGCATGGTGATAACAATTATGGTTACATCTTTATGCATCTCACTTTTTCTTTTTTCTCTTTAGGCAGATATAAAACCTCAGACTGATGGCAATAACGGGAAAGTTCAGTACAACTTGACTCCAGAGATTATGTCCTCCGTGTTCAAAACTTATCCGGCAGTGAAGAAGAAACATATCGAGTACGTCCCTCACAGGATGACCGAATCTGAGTTCTGGACACTGTTTTTCCAGTCCCATTATTACAGCGTGCATACAACCAGCCGCATTGAAAATGTATTCTCAGAATGCTCAAAACATGATGACAGAGGTAGGTTGGGGGTCTTTGCGTTTTGCTTTTCTGTGGTGGCTCAAACAGTGTGAGAGTTTATTTGGATGTTATCTTGACTTTATTTATTGTTTTAGTACATTATTGATTTGCCCCATCCATTTTTGCAAGCCCTCTTCATATGTAATATAGTAGGATGGTCAGAATTAACAATAGTTCATAATTGTCTCATATTATGTTGTACAGGACTGCTCTGTAGCTTTCTTGTTGTGCACCAAGGTAAAGCCAAAAAAAATTGGTCACTCAATGTACTGTACCATGTTTCTTTATTTCCTGTATTTCTTTTGTATTTCAGAATGGAATCGTGATGTCAGCTCAACACAAAATGATCCTTTACATGCTTTAAATGACATCTACGATGAAAAACCCATGTCTACAGAAAGTGATCTGAGAGTTGCCGGTGTCAAAGCCGGAAGTAACGTCTTTCATGCCTTAATGATCAAAAGGTAGAGTAACCTCCATGTATTTATCAAATTATTTAACTGGTCATCAACATTTAAATCATAACTTACTGCTTCTATAATTTTATTCAAATTGGTATTGCTTGTGTCTGATTAAGGTGTTAAATACATATGGTCCAGTTAAATGTTTGTGTACAGTTTTTGGCTCTTTACATACTAATCAGAAAAGCTGTGGAAGGACTTAAGGCAAGTTGAAGGGTAGATAGGGTCTGTGGCATGAGGGGAGAAAGTGGGCTACAGGCTGTCATGGTACTGTATACAGTATGGAATATTCCTTCTGATATGAAGGCATCCAGCTGGGAGAGGAGCGGGAGGACAGTAGGGTAGCAAAAATTACTGAAGTATTATATTGTATACCTTTTGTCATTGATATACAGTATACAGCAGGGGTGCCGGAGCTCACCAGCACCTCTGTTTGTTTATTGCTTAAGAGGAAATAACATTTGTCACTTCCAAAATATGACATTTTTTATTATTCGTATTGATACGATAATAATTTATGTGAAGATTCAAGCTTCTTTAACTTCTTATATATTTAAAGACTAAACAGGATTTGTATTGGTCTAACCATGTAATACCCGACGTGTGAGGACATTGTGAGTATCGACACTCACTGGTACACTTCCTGTCCAAACATTTGTGCGAGAGAAACGGTACGAGGCAAAGTTGCCAACCTGCCACTTTTGATGCTAATATTCAGCGATATTTGTGGCTTTAGCAATAGTTCATTGGACTTTCTATTTTTCATACTTGATTACTTGGTGACAATTTAAGTGGCTAAAGGTGCAAAAAATTATTTGCTTTATTTCTAAGTTTTTAACTGGGATTCTTTAAATATTCTCTGACTCTGTACTATTTGCCAGATTTAAGGATAAATCTAGCATTATTTTTGTAACTGCTTAGCAACACTGCTAAGCCTGCCTTGACTCAGTCGCATTAGTAAGGCTACATTTGTGGTGGTCCGTGGATTACTCGCTAATACTAAATTTAATTTTCCTCACTAAACCCTATCGCTTCTAAGCAAACAACATTAACTTCTTTCTTTCGTAAACGAGCTGAGGAGTGTAACAAGAATAACGTACAAGAGACTGATAATAGTAAAAGTGACAAAAGCTGTGTTTCACCTGCTTCTAGTGCAAATTTTCTAACCGGGTCCAAATGCAGTTCTGAAAGTAATGGTGCTTCGAAGTCAGGCTTGTATCCCTGTGCAGGTGTTTGGACTGAAGAAATGTGGAAGAAAACAAAGGAAACTTATCCCTGGTTAGACTTCAAGGATGATAAACTTGGGTGTAAAGTACAGTACAGTGGTCCCTTGGTTAACGAACTCAATTCGTTCCAGAAGGTCATTCGTTAACCGAAAATTTTGTTAACCGAAACCATTGTTTCAGTGGGATTTTGGGTAATTGGTTCCAGCTCACCAAAAATTTCATACAAAGTAAAAATAAATGCAGTAAAGTACACTTACTTTGAGGTGTGTATGTAGAAGTTTCCTGGTTGATGATGCTGATGATGGGAATTAAAAGTGGGGGTGGAGGAGAAGGGAGAAGAGAAGGAAGTGCCGTCATTTCACCCATAAAATTTTAAGCTCACAAGGTGTAATTCAAGATTATTTTCTTTAAATCAACACTGCACTGCACTAAATATTGTCAATATGTTAAATAAATTTCAGAATGACCAATAATTGTACTGTAAAAATGTAAAAATAGTTTATGTTCAAGAGAGTCTCAAGCAAGATGTGGCCAGAGATACAAACTGACGCTTGTTTGGTGAGTTGAGTGGCTGTTTGGCGCGCTAAAAACTAGTTTCCTGTACTTCAGTTATGTTAAGTAATTGTAAAAATGACTAAAAAATTTAATATAAAACTTGGAAAATTATTGAATAGTACAACCTTCTTGATATTTACTCAAATGGGAAAAAATTTAAGCCCTAGAACCGATTACTGTATTGGCGGACTAATATTCCAGCTGGTGAGCAAGCGAAAACATGTTGAGAGGAATTCATAAGGAATTCGTTAACCGAATTGAATATTCTTATGGAAGGTAATCTGTTAACCGAAATTTAGTTAACCGAGGGACCACTGTATGTGCAAACATAAGCAATCTGACACTTTTCACTTCTAAGGGTTAAAGGCTGTCATATGAATGGCAAATGTGCCAGGTATCCTATTATGGAGCCGATCGAAGTACATGCTTGAAGTCTCTCAGAAAAAAAAACTGTTGATCACAAACTATCAAAAGCTCACATTGCTGCTCTAAGTGTTGGAAATAAAGCTAGTGAAGATGCTCTTGGAAAATTATGTGACGCCATGAATGCTTCGCATCTAAAGGCAACTTGTTCAATTTTTCGTTCTGCATATTATTTAGCTCAGAATGACAGACTATACTCTGATCACTTTGGCTTACTGGAACCTCAAAACAAAATTGGTATTGATATTGGATTTGGACCTGCATTCTCGCACTAGTGCTACAGACATCATTAAGCACATAGCCATTAATATGAAGAAGAAAATTTGCCGGCATATCAAGCAGATAATTGGTAAAATTTCTGTTCTCATTGATGACTCAACAAGCCTGAGCATCAAGACTGCCCTAATAGTTTATTTGAAATGTGAAAGTGATAAGGAAGGTGATCCCCATTTTATGTTTTTAGATCTAATTGAACTGCCTGATCAAAAAGCTGCAACTATTGCTAAGCATCTAATGAACTGTCTCAATAACCATGGTTTTGATGACTCTTACTTGAAACAGAACCTTGTAGCATTTGCTAGTGATGGGGCGAGCATAATGCTTGGTGTCAAATCTGGTGTTGCTACAATTCTCAAGGAACATTACCCTGATGTGATAATTTGGCACTGTCTTAATCACAGATTAGAACTTGCAGTCGGTGATTCGGTGACAGAAGTTCATGGAGTTAATCATTTTCAATCATTTATGGACAAATTGTACTCTGTTTACAGTAGATCACCTCTAACTCAAAGGGACTTTCTGAATGTGCCTCTGAACTAGAACAACAAATTTGCAAAATAGGCCGTGTTCTGAGCACCAGGTGGGTGGGTAGCTAGCTCTTTTCGAACAGTTTCAGCATTGTGGTAAAATTGTGAAACACTGTTTTCATTTTGAAAAAGCGATGAAGAATAAAACAAGATCTGGGAGTGACAGAAAAACCTATGAAGGTCTGTTGAAAAAACTCTCTTCAGAACAGTTTCTTTTGGACTTGGCTCTATTGTATGACACGTTGCATGAACTTGGTTTACTATCAGAGTGTATACAGAAACGCACTACTACGATTGTTTATGCAGACAAACAGATCCAACGGAGCATAAGTTCACCGGAATGGGGCAATTGGGCACAGCCATTTGGCCGCGGACGTTTGGTTGCCAGCTGATTGGGCGCCATACATTTTGGCGCTAGGAAATAAAATGTCGTTTGATTCGTCATAATTCAAAGGTCAAACTTTAAAAAATTTAAAAACTGTAATTTACCTTTATACCTAAAAAGTTAAATCTGTTAGGTTAGGTTAGATTACTTTGTGTATCAACTCTTGAATTTAAAAATATGTAGAATAAAAACCAGTTTTCCAAATAAACAATGTCCTTAGCGCCAAAACGTCCATCGCCAAATCGCCAGCGCCCAAGCGGCTGCGCCAAAACTTGCCAAACTCTAAGATCACTGCATGGACTGAAAGAGGAACCTGGCACAAAAACTCTAGAAGCTCGAGAGGCAGTTGAAAAGGGGAAGTTTGGAGCAATTACCTTAGTAAGCAACAACAAAATTGTCTCCATTAATTATCTACAGTTTCTTACTAATCTCATAAACAATTTGCAGCACCGTATGTTCATGACAACATCCTTGAAAGGTTCTCATTCTTCTGAACCTCAAAGTATGTATAAATCCCTTCTAAATGAAATGTGTGTCCTTGATAAAGACTACTGGCATGCTGAAATACCGCCTAATTATGGAGGAGCTGCAATATCATCTCTCTGTAAGAGTTGTAAGCTTTCTTCTTCCTCTGTAATAAATGCCTTCAGAGATTATGTGGAGGATGGTGGATGCCGCATCCCCCAAGATTTATGGCCATTACTGAGCTGTTCACAAGTTATTCCCACTAGTACTGCTGAGTGTGAGAGGG
Organism: Homarus americanus; assembly: GCF_018991925.1. Classification (NCBI taxonomy): domain Eukaryota; kingdom Metazoa; phylum Arthropoda; class Malacostraca; order Decapoda; family Nephropidae; genus Homarus; species Homarus americanus. The sequence continues at coordinate 3,950,856 of NW_024723050.1, read as the reverse complement.
AATTCAGTCACATGAATTTGATAATAACACCAACACACTCAAGAATTCTCATAAATCATGTATCAGCACTTATGCGATACCACAGATCAGCAGAAGACACCAGGACAAGAGTTGCTTCACATCCACGAACACATATTACGCCTGACCCTTTGTGGAAATTATTGTGAAACTTCTCATTGGTGGCATTTGGTAAGTAGGTAATTACTTGTAAATTGATAAAATACACGATTACCGTCTTTTTCTTTACTAGTTTGATATGTATATTTCATGATAATTAGTGAGTGCAACCATCAATACTTTGTCATATTATTAAATTAAGTATTATATGTTTTATTGTACCAGTTATACACTGACATGTGGTGATAGGCTATAATCTTGTTAATGTCTTAATTATCACTATATTTCTGTGGAGCTCTGAAATTCATATATTTCCTTCATCTTGGTTTAGTGCATGAAATTACAGTGACCCCTCGTTTAACGAACGCCTCGGTTAACGAAATTTCGGTTAACGAACTGCCTTCCATAAGGATCTTCAATTCGGTTAACGAACAAAAATTCGGTTAACGAATTTCTTACGAACCGACCTCAACATGTTTTCGCTTGCACTGACCGGACAACCAGCTTTAGTATCAGTCCGCCAGTACATTAATCGGTTCTAGGGCTTAAATTCCTTACTATTTTAGTAAATATCAAGAAGTTTACACTATTCAATAATTGTAAAAGTTTAATATTCAATTTTTTAGTCATTTTAACAATTATTGAACATAATTGAAGGTAAAGTGACTAGATTAATGCGCGGCATCCAGCCTCTTAACACAGCAAACAGGCGTTAGTCTCTCTCTGTTTTCACTGGAGGTAACATCTTGCTTGAGACTCTCTTCAACTAAACACTTTTTTTCTGTGTTTCCAAGCAAATTATTGGTTATTTTGAAATATAATTTACATTGACAATATATAATGCAGTGCAGTGTTGATTTAAAGAAAATAATCTTGAATTACACCAAGAGAGCTAAAATTTTATGGGTGAAATGGCGCCATGGGGTGACTTCTCTTCCACCCCAATGCCTTCTCTTCTTCCTCTCCTCCACCCCCCTAAATCCCATCATGTCATCATCATCCAGGAGCCTTCTACATACACACCTCAAAGTAAGTGAACTTTTCTACCATTTTTTGAATTTAGGAAATTTTAAATTGAGCTGGAACCAATTTAAAACCCATTGAAACAATAGTTTGGAAACGAACAGTTAATGAAACGACCTTCTAGACAGTTGGTTAGATTAACGAGGTCACTGTATAAGCGTTATTCATATATATATATATATATATATATATATATATATATATATATATATATATATATATATATATATATATATATATATATATATATATATATATATATATATATATATATATATATATATATATATATATATATATATATATATATATATATATATATATTCAACCCTCGCTTTACGCGGTCCCACATTCTGCGTTTACGCGGTACCCTGTCGAAACCGGAATGCTCACATTCCGCGGTGCGTGTACCCCTTTACTCGGAGAGCAGCTGGCGAGCCGCGCCATTTTTGGATCCAAACCTCCCGCCCTCTCCCGCCATCCGCCATGTTGTGTAAGCGGCGCGAGTAGGTTGCGCAGTGTGTGTCTTTGTTGCGTTATCAGTGATGTCATATGACATATCGGACTGTAATTGGGCCATGCATCCTTACCTCCCTCTGCTGCTAGCTGTGATTGGTTTAAAGTAATATGACGTGTCCACCCGCGGGAGGGAGGGAGGGAGGGAGGGAGGGAGGGAGGAAAGATGACGCTTGACCTAGCCGCAGCAGTTTCATCCCTCCAGGCCACACCGTGTAATCGTGCATCCATTGTTCTGTAAAATGGCTTCCGCCGGACCACCGCCCCCAGAGAGAAACCTTTCCCTACCTGGACCCAGGCGCCCTAAGCCAAAGAAGACACGACGTTCCTTAAGATACGAAATTAAGTATAAGATCATACAAGAGTTGAAGAAAGGAACAAGACAGGTTGAGCTCACGCACCAGCATGGTGTTAACGAGTCTACGATCAGGATAATTAAGAAGGATGCAGCCAAGATAAAGGAGCACATGAACATCACAAAGTCTACAGGTGCTTCTATGATCAAGTATTTCCACAACCAGGTGCTTCTCAAGACGGAAAAATTACTTGTGAGCTACTTGGTGCGTCAGGCGCGACGGAACATGGCGGTGGACACGTGCTCAGTTAAGGAGTACGCACGTGAACTGTATGATGCAGTGTCACGAAAGATGGGAATTACAGAGCCCAAACCCTTTAATGCTTCCTCTGGGTGGTTACAGAGGTTTAAGAAGAGGAACAAGATCACCAATATCAACATTGGTGGTGAAGAAGCTAGTGCTGACCGTGTTGCGGCTAGGGAATTTCCTCCATTTTTACGTGAGATTATGGAGGAAGGACAGTACACCGACGACCAGATGTTTAACATGGACGAATCTGGTCTTTTTTGGAAAAAGCTACCTTCCAAGACCTTCGTTGTGAAGAATGCCAGCAAGATTCGGGGCCGGAAGTTGCAGGAGCACATCACCGTCCTGTTTACCACCAATGCCTCCTCCCTAAATGCCACACAACGTAAACACCTAGAAAAAGTGCAAAAGAGGGCATGCAAGATTATTCTCTCCCCTTCCTACTCCACATATCAAGAAGCGCTCAACACACTGACCCTTTCGACTCTCACTGACCATCACCACGACCTCATCTGCAAATTTGGTAAGAAGCTTCTACACCATCCCCGACACCGGCTCCTACTACCACCTGAGATCCTTAGTCCGAGAATTGCTGTTCGACACCACAACCGCATCCAGCCCATACGAGCACGAACTGATCGCTATAAGAACAGCCCAGTCCCAACCATTGTAAAAATTATCAATAACTTGTAACCAAATCAGTGTATTCACTCCCAGTAAACACTACTCCTTGCACTGTCACTATGTTGAAATGAACTGTAGTTTGAGCTTTTCCCCATCTAGTTATTATATGTCTTATTTGTGTCACCCATGTTACTTGTATATTATTTGTAATTCGTAACCCATTCCCCAAATATGTAACTGTATATTTTCAGCCTTCTGGCTGCCAAGCTCTTTCAATAAACCGTTAATTATTTATTATTATTATTTATTATTACCTGTAAGCTCAAGTTATCGGTGATCCACACAGCACGCAAGCCGCACGCCTACAAGAGCATGGACATGACCAAGCTAAATGTCCACTGGCTGACCGCACGTAAGGCGTGGATGTTCTCTACACTATCCCTCTCCTGGTTTGATGACTGTTTTGTTCCCGATGTGAAGAAATTCTGTGAGCAACAGAATGTGCCATTCAAGATTTTGTTGCTGCTGGACAACGCACCAGGACACTCACCCCTACTGTTAGATCATCACCCCAACATAAAAGTGGTCTTCCTTCCTCCCAACACTACGTCTATATTACAGCCCATGGACCAAGAGTTAATCTGTAATGTAAAAGCTGCATTCTCTACTAAAAAATTCAAGCTCCTGAACGACTACACCAACACCAGGGAAGAGTTGCGTAACCTGAGTGACACCACCACCGATAGCAAGAGCGAAGACGACGAGGATCAACAGTTGGCAGAGCAACAAGTACTTTTAAAACAATTCTGGAGAATATTCAACATCAAGAAAGCTGTGGACTTCTTGGTGGAGGCATGGGATCAGCTGTCTGTAGCAACTGTTCGTCACGCATGGAGACATGTGTTGCAAGGCATTCCGGCCGTTAGGCAGAGTCAATCTGTGACTGGTGAGGTTCAGACTGTTGCAGTAGCAGTGGACCTTGCCAGAGAAGCTGCGCAGAGTGTTACAGCTGCAGGCTTCTCCGAGACCACCAACGACGACATCCTGGAGGTGATAAGGGATCCTGATGTGACTACCGACGAGATGGTAGATGATGATGTCAGTGAAGAGGCAGGTGGTGCGTCATCCCAAGAAGAACGCCGCTTATCCCATAGTAATGTTAGGGGTGCCATCGAGTGTATCGAGAAAGCCAAGCTCCTCCTTTCCGACGACCCTGACGCAAACAGGTATGAAATCTTCACTACCCAGCTGTTGCAGACTATGGAGCCCTACATCAAGGTTTATCACGACAACATAAACACCAGCCGTCAGCAAAGCATAACAGAGTTCTTCACCCGCAACCCACCACAGCCAGCCCAAGCCAGTGATAGTGACAGAGGTAGAGACAGTGATGATGACTTTGAGGGATTTGTCAGGGAGGCCCTGACAAGTGTGGATGACAGTGATGGTGACTCACCTGAGGGCCAGTAACCTGTCCTCTGCCTCGGAACCAGCCTCCATTCCCGTACGCCGACCCATCTCTTCTACTAACGTAAGTGTTAACCCCAACCTTGTTTTTTTCTAACCTAACCTTCAGTTTATTGACTGTTCCTTTCTATATTATGTGTGGGTGAATACCATCATAAAGTTAAGATGTTATTTTTAGTAAAACGTACGTATTGTGTCGGGAAAAAGTGGAGTTTGGGGGTCGGCCCGGTCTCTATTTCAATTAATCCCATATGTTATGTTGTTCACTTTACGCGGGCCGCCGTGGGTTGAATTAACCGCGTAAAGTGAGGGTTGACTGTATATATATATATATATATATATATATATATATATATATATATATATATATATATATATATATATATATATATATATATATATATATATATATATATATATATATATATATATATATATATATATATATATATATATATATATATATATACAGTATACTGTATTCAGTGGTCCCTCGGTTAAGGAACGCCTCGGTTAACGAAATTTCAATTAACTAATTACCTTCCATAAGAATATTCAATTCGGTTAATGAATAAAAATTAGGTTAACGAAATTCTTACAAAAATGTTTCGACATGCTTTGGCTTGCTCACCAGCTGGAAGATTAGTCCGCCAATACAGAAATCGGTTCTAGGGCTTACATTCGTTAAAATTGGAGTAAATATCAAGAAGGTTGTTCTATTCAATAATTTTCCAAGTTTTATATTAAATTTTTTAGTCATTTTAACACAGGGAACTAGTTTTTGGTACACCCAACAGCCACTTCACTCACCCACCAAGGCCTCAGTTTGTATCTCTGTTCAGTGGAGGAAACATCTTGCTTGTGGGTCTCTTGAACACAGTGTATTTTTACGTTTTTACAGTACAATTATTGGTCATTCTGAAATTTATTTAACATATTGACAATATATAGTGCAGTGCAGTGTTGCTTTAAATAAAATAATCTTGAATTACACTGTGGGGTATATGGAGTGTTTGTGTTCACACTCAGGATGGGATGGAGGAAGGAAATTCACAATGCGCTTTCTGTATATATATTGTTGTACAGTGCAGTGCTTAGGTGAGGAGAAGCTTGCTCAGAGGTCCTGTAGGGCGAGGAGGTTTCTGAGGAAGCTGGGTGGTGAGGAGTTGTGAGAGATGTTGCTGGGCCAGTAGCCGAGTGTAGAATGGTCTCCCTGGCCAGGCATGGCCGTATTTATACAATTTACGAGGATCAGGATTTGGGGTGAGCGTAGCGAGAGGGCCAATCACAGCGGCTTAAGCGTAAGGTGTGAAACGCTCTGATCCTGAGCTGGAGGTTGAAGATCGAGACTAGGTCGGCGATCGTACCCCTTCGTCCACTGCATAGACCTAGTCTCTCGGCGTAGCTGGCTGTACGCTGATTGGCTGGCAGGCGCGCGGCCGGAGCTCAGTTGGGAGTTGTAGGGAGAGGATTCACCACAACACCTTGTGAGCTTCAAATTTTATTGGTGAAATTACTGCATCAAGCATGGGTCCCCTGAAAGGTGATTTCTCCTCCATCCTCACTTCCTTCTCTTCTCCCTTCTCGTCCACCCCCACTTCTAATTCCCATCATCATCATCATTAACCAGGAACCTTCTACATACACACCTCAAAGTAAGTGTACTTTACTGCATTTTTTTTTTACTTTGTATGTACTTTTCTGTGAGCTGGAACCAATTACCCAATATCCTATTGAAACAATGGATTCGGTTAACAAAATTTTCGGTTAACGAACGACCTTCAGGAACGAATTGTGTTTTCTTGTTCTAAGACTTCACATCACTTTGAGTGAACGTAGAATTTAGCTGGATAAAAGTATGTGCTTTATGCAGAACATACAGTGACAAGTTTTCTTTAATAAATTGATATTTACTGAGGAAATAAAGGTTATATCTTTCTCTTGAAAGTACTGGATGAAGTTGGATCCTATTGTGCTCAGCTTGAGATGGTATCCTTCTCACAATATGCAGATTTGGGCACTAAGAAAATGGACGAGTTCATGGTCGGAATTTTTTTTAAGATGGCAGGTCAATGGGTAAAGAAAACACTTAAATTCACTGTGGTAATGATATTTTAAAATAAATTAAGCCCAAACGTTTCAAAAATAAGGGTTAAAGTTGCTAAAAAGTCACGTGACTGCGAAAAGCTCTGTGATTGGTTGTGACGTCACTGGTTGGGGCGAGCTTCCCAGCGGGTGGCAGCCAGCTGTAGTGTCCAACCTTCTCGGCTGATCGGCTCTGTAAATAAATATTATTAGATTATTAATTGTGCTTTACTGTGCACCACAGTAATACTGTTTTGAATACAGTCGGCCATTAACATACGCAGGGGTTACGTAACAGAGATACCCATGGATGTTAAAAATCCACGTATTTTTGCTGCCCCCCCTCCCCCCCAAAAACCCTGGCCCCCCATGTCCTTATTTACCCTATATACCTGTGTGTAGTTCGAGTTTTTAAGACCAAATTATTTGGCAAAAAATTGGGGGTCGACCTCTAAACGGGTAATAGTTTCGTTAGGTTGAAAAATATTTACCAGTAACTACCAGTAAACAATGGAAACGATGCACCAACGCACCACCAGCTGTGAGTGTCGGTACAGTTGCCAGGGCAGATCTCTTGCGTCATCATAGCAAGCCCAAAGTAGCCAAATCCATGGTATGGTAGCACAGGACGATGTAAAACATAAAGTATTCATTTATTAAAGTGTATTTATAGATACTGTACATAAATTTTTGTTCATTACATTTGAAACATCAATCTTTGTTAATTAAATTTGAAACAAAAGAAAACTACGATACCGTATTTTCATTAAAATATTACATCACAAGTATATTTTACCTTAACTGTGACTGAATGAATATACGTATTCTCAGAAATAAATATGGAAATATAATATTTTTGCTGGAATGACGTACATATTACAGTGGAAAGTGGGATAAAATCATGACGAAAACAATGACTTTCGCTTTCTTTCGTTATTCAAAAGATTTTACCGTAATCGCTTTTCGAATGGTTTTCAGTTAAAAAACTGTTGTACTCGTACTGTATTACAATAATATTCTATCCTATCATTAGCCTTATAATCCCACAACTGAAAACCATTCGAAAAGCGATTACGGTAACATCTTTTGAACGAAAGAAAGAGAAAGTCATTGCTTTCGTCACAATTTTATCCCACTTTCCACTGTAATACGTACATCATTTCAGCAAAAATATTACATTTCCATGTTCTCAGAAATAAATGGTAGTTTTGCTGAAACGTAATGTACAGTATTTAATATTAAAATGCAAAATGAGCTATAAAAACAATTACAGGTTGTACCTCTCTAGTCCGGCATTCTGTGGTCCGGAAACTCCCGTGGTCCGGAACGATTTTAGTTTGTCCAATAGGTAGATAGGCAGCTTTTTTTTTTTTTTTTTTTTACTTATCTGAATTATTATTATTATTACAGGAGTATTAAATTTTTGCCCCTCAGGCCCTAATGTGGGTCAGTGACCTATTCCCGGGTGGGCTAATCCCCTTAAAAAAAAAAAAAAGCCGCGGGAAATTAAGGTTTGTTTACATCCCGCAGTTCGGCTGCTCTCTCTCTCTCTCTCTCTCTCTGCTTGTCTATACAGAGTACAACATTTAACCCTTCAATATATATGAGCAGTAAATAAGTGTTGCTTTCATATTCTTATGTAGAGTAATGACGATATATTTTCACATGTGCGCACTTACATACGAGCAGTCTCACTTTTTTTTTTTACCATTAATGGTTAGCTACTTATATTGTTCCATTTATTAACATTAAATAACATTACAGGTACTTCAAGCAACCATATTCATTTTTACATTAATTTTACTACAGCTAAACTCAGGGTCTTATTTTCTTCAGTTTTATATGTAGAACCAATCAGTCACTGGTTTCGTAAGCTTTAACATAAACAATGCCGGCAGCCGTCTCGTCTCCTCTAATATTCCACGTATTATTAATAAATTGTATTGTTAATTTTGCACACACGTACATTAATTCAATAAAAACAAATTCAGAAACATTAATTAAAATATATATGAACAGTAAATAAGTGTTGCTTTCATATTCTTATGTAAAGTAATGACGATATGTTTTCACGTGTGCGCATGCGCACTTACATATGCGATCTCTCTTTTTCTTTACCATTATCGTTAGCTACTTCTATTGTTCCATTTATTAACATTAAATAACATTACTTAAAACAACCATATTAATTTTACTACAGCTACAACCAAGGTCTTATTTTCTTCAGTTTTATATGTAGAACCAGTCAGTCACTGGTTTTGTAATCAACGAAAACAATGCTGTGTCATTTCCTCATGTGTTTTAATATTCTACGTATTATTAATGAATTGTATTGCTCATTTTGCACACATAAACATTAATTCAATAAAAAAGACATTCAGTAATAAACAATAATGAATCTTTTGTACATAAGAGAAATGACGCTGTTTACACGATTATGCACGTCGTGTGCACGTTGGCGGGCCGTTCAAACCCGTCGAAATTCAAGTTTCCGCCGTCAAAATTTGTATTTATTTATTTTTTTGTGTGTTCCAATAAAATACGTTAAGAGTTAAAAACTCTCGAATTTTGAGAAGCTACTATACGACATTTAACCCTTCAATATGTCTTCAAAGAGACCATGATGCAGAGAAAGTGGTGCTAGTGCTTCCAGGCTTAAGCACAAGTCACTATCCAGGAAAAGGGTGAATTTCCATGGTCCGGCAATTTCCATGGTCCGGCACCGGTCAGGTCCCGAGGTTGCCGGACTAGAGAGGTACAACCTGTAATACACTCGTAATGTACTGGCTGGCATCTCCACTCGTCCCTGCTCCCGCCAGTCACCTCCTCCCCGCTCTATCCCTCCGCCTCCTCCACATCGTCACTACTATTGTATTACAATAATATTCTATCCTAATTCACTTGAATAAATACTACGATACCATATTTCTGAATATTTTCATTAAAATCCATCAAAATCATTTTCCTTTTCATCGTCTTCAGCACCAAACAGCTCCTCCCAGTCTTCTCCTTGAACAGGGCTAGAGGGTACGTGTTTTTCGAATCATTTTCAGTTAAAAAAATGTTACATCACATGTACATTTTACCTAAACTGCGCCCGAATGAAAATATTCTCAGAAATAAATAGTAGTTTTGCTGAAACGTGATGTATTTCAATGTAAAATAGGATAAAATACATGACGAAAACAAAAGACTTTACCTAACCTTCCGATGTTCAAGAGATGTTACTCGTTTTATAATAATTCACGGAAATGTAATATTTTTGCTGAAATGGCGTACGTATTCCAGTGGAAAGTGGGATAAAATCGTGACGAAAACAATGACTTGCTTTCTTTCGTTCAAAAGATGTTACCGTAATTGCTTTTCAAATGACTTTCAGTTAAAAAAAACTGTTGCATCACAAGTGAATTAGGATAGAATATTATTGTAATACAAAAGTTTTTTAACTGAAAACCATTCGAAAAGCGATTACGGTAACATCTTTTGAACGAAAGAAAGCGAAAGTCATTGCTTTCGTCACTTTCCACTGTAATACGTACGTCATTTCAGCAAAAATATTACATTTCCATATTCTCAGAAATAAATAGTAGTTTTGCTGAAACGTATTATATTTCAATGTAAATTAGGATAAACTACATGAAAACAAAAGACTTTACCTAACCTTCCGATGTTCAAGATATGTTACTCATTTTTTTAATAGTTTTCTGTTAAAATACTGTTATACTAGTGATATTCTATTAATACTGTGCTTGATATAATACATTCACGGAAATGTAATATTTTTGCAACTACAATGCTGATGTCAACACAAGCGTGGTTACAGCGAGACTGACTGAGTTAGGGAGAGCTATGCGTGTGTGTGTGAGGTTGCGGGAGCGGGCGGTGTCCTGTGTGAGGTGCCGCGCGATTTGAATGTACAGTCGACCCTCGTTAAAACGGACTAATAGGGGGGGAACGGTGTCCGTTTTAGCCGATTGTCCGAATTAACCGATTTAGGGGTTAATATTGCATTATACAGCTATGTGTATGGTCATTTGAGTGCCCCGTCATAGGAGTCCTTTTTCTCTCACTTCAGCACTCCTGAGTCGTCCGTTTTCTCTTAATCTTAGAGTGCACCAGAGACTGTTATATCTTAGTAGTGACACAGAATTTGATATTGCAACTGGGGTTGCAATTGTTGAGGCAACTTAGGTATGTCTGATTACAGTTGGAATATTCAAGATCCATTGTGAGTGATGTTTAAAGCTTCAACTGTCTTTATGGTTGGTAAAACTTGTCAAGTCTGTCAGTCTGAATGGCATGTGTGAGGCCTTGTGTTTGTACAACCGCTAAATATATAAATATATAATGTTATGATAATTATCAGAAACACATCGGCATAACGAGGTTTATTACAAAGTGATGAAAAGGATACTGTACAGTGGCTAGTCCACAAAACATGTAGCCATGTCTCTTTATTTGAGTGCCCCGTCATAGGAGTCTGTTTTCTCTCACTTCAGGACGCCTGAGTCGTCCGTTTTCTCTTAATCTTAGAGTGCACCAGGGACTTTGTTATTTCTTAGTAGTGACACAGAATTTTAAATTGCAACCCCAATTGCAACTGGGACAATCCCAGAACCAGAAATTTGATATGGACAGTTCAAATTTCGTCCAATCTATCCGAAATCCAGATTAAAGGGGTCCGAATTAACGAGGGTCGACTGTACTTCAATTACTTCAATATACAGAATATTCCTCCGGCGGGGCAATCCGCGTCTTTCCAAATCCGTGTATGCTAAACCCGCGTATGTTAAGGGCCGACTGTATATAAATATTACTAAGCACATAAACTAATTCAATGGATATTAGCTGCCCCATACAACAAATTTTATAGTATAAACATTCCAAACAATATTGGTATTATTTTGGCTTTGGTCATCTGGGGAACCTTAAGATTCTAACTATGGGATTAAGTACTTTAAACAATAAGACACATTATCTCTACGGGATTTCTGTCGCAAAACATTTTTCGATTGCATAAGAAAATACAGGTCATATGTTAGGGTATGATGAGTAATAAGGTTAGCTTAACATACATCGGTAAGGGGGGTTGTAGTAACTCAAAACTAGTTATTTCCGATGGAAATGAAGGTCAAAATCGTTCATAACTCATCACAAACCATTAGAAAAAAAAAAACAGTCTAAGTACAGGGATGAACAAAACTTAAAATTTACCCACTATAGCCTATCTCGGATCTAAACATCAAAATACTTGTGGTAGTTGAACTAAAATTTTACCCATTAATTAATATATAAGTGATGATATATCCCAGTGGTTCATAAGTGAATCATCAAAACAATAACAGCACTATGTTGTCATGTTTACCTAGCATCAGGCATTATCAAAACAAAGTCCAGACAATGTCATTACTTCTAAATTAACTCGTATCTCCATCTAGTACTGATATACTCTGTAAATGCACTGAAAAAGAAAGAGAAAGTCTACCAGGTAAGAGTACATGACAGCTGAGCTCGTGTGACCATGGGAGGTTTTATATCCAAAAGAACATAAGAATGGAGGAAACTGCATCGGGCCATACTGGGCAGTCCCATTTACACCCAACCCCTATCGCTCATATATCCATCCAACCTATGTTTGAAGCTGCTCTTCACAGCAAATTTCTTCACTTACGAAATGTCCATGATTTAGACCATAACAAAACACCCTTAAAACTTACCTGAACGTGGCATTTGGGGTCTGAAGAGGCCATCCTTTCTACTACCTCCGACTGCAGCGATGAGTTTGATTTTTTTTTTTTTTTTTTAATGCGGGGATTAGCCCACCCGGGCACAGGTCACTGACCCACATTGGGGCCTGGGGGGCGAAAATGTAATAATAATAACAATAATAACAACAACAATAATAATATTATAATTCAGATAAGTAAAATTTATAATAAATAATACAAAAATAAAAATAATAAAATTATAACAACACTGCAATAATAATAATGATGATGATGATGATGATGATGATAATAATAGTAATAATAATAATAGTAATAATAATAATAATATTAATAATAATAATAGACCCATAAAGAAATACAAAAATAAAGAAAAAAAGATCAAGGGTGAGAAGCAATATATGTATGTTGTGTTGTCAGTAGTAAGTGAAACAATTGAGACCCTGCAATTGTGTGTAAATGAGGCAGAAAGTCAGATCAGCAACCTGGGACTTGGTCACAATTTTTGTGATGCCATATGGCAGCAGGGTCTACCATTAGACAATACATTATGCTTCCAATGTCTTCCCAGGCAGTAGTACCTCCCTGTTTGGTAGCTGCCTACTACAGTGGTCCCTCGGTTAACGAGCACAATCCGTTCCAACAGGTTGCTCGTTAACCGAAAATCTCGTTAACCGAAATCGTTGTTTCAATGGGTTTTTTGGGTAATTGATTCCAGTTCACCAAAAATTGCTTAAATTCTAAAAAAAAATTTAGAAATTGACACTTACTTTGAGGTGTGTATGTAGAAGGCTCCTGGATGATGATGATGATGATGATGAGAATTAGAATGGGGGTGGAGAAGAGAGAAGAGAAGGCATTGGGGTGGAAGAGAAGTCACCCCTTGGTGCCATTTCACCCATAAAATTTATTTCTCTTGGTGTAATTCAAGATTATTTTCTTTAAATCAACACTGCACTGCATTATATATTGTCAATATGTAAAATAAACTTCAAAATGACCAATAATTTGCTTGGAAACACAGAAAAAAGCGTTTAGCTGAAGAGAGTCTCAAGCAAGATGTTACCTCCAGTGAAAACAGAGAGAGACAAACGCTTGTTTGGTGTGTTAAAAAGCTGGATGGCACGCCAACAAACTGGTGACCTTACCTTTGTTCAATAATTGTTAAAATGACTACAAAATTTAATATTAAACTTTTAAAATTATTGAATTGTATAAACTTCTTGATATTTACTAAAATAGTAAGGAATTTAAGCCCTAGAACCGATTACTGTATTGGCGGACTAATACTACAGCTGGTGGACCGCCAAGTGCAAGCGAAAACTTGTTGAGGTCGGCTCATAAGAAACTCGATAATCGAGGGATTGCTCGTTAACCGAAGTTAAGAATCTTATGGGAGGTAACTCGTTAACCGAGGCGCTCGTTAACCGAGGGATAACTGTACTAGTGCCGTCATTGCAAATGGTGGCCCTGCTTCTAGAGAAATAAACTTATCTCGACTATTATAGCAGGGCTTTTAAACTTATATAACAAATTATATACAGTATACCGTATCACTCTATGAATGTGGCTGAGTGTATTTCTTGTGTTTGCCCAGAACCGTCAACTCATCCTTAATGGTGAATCAAGTACCGTACTGTAATGAGTCTTTATCCAACAAATTGTCAGCCAGTTGTTACTCTTGACTAAGCAACAACTTTTCACCACAATAAAACACAATGCTCTTCTACATTCCAGATTCAACCAACACAGTCTCAACATTATTAAATCACAAACACATTCTGAAAAGGAGAAGGTGTTGGATGAGCTCGCAGCAAAAAACCCAAATGGAATTCCCAATGGTGAAGTAAAACAGGACATTCAAGTTCAGAAAAGTAAAAGGGTGAGTGGGTCACTGTTTGAATATTCCATTATTACTTGTGTCACATATTATTTAGTGGTCTGTCACAGGCTTTATGGACTCTTTTTCTTTTCTTTTTTTATTTAAACCTTTGCTACAGATGGGGGCAAACAATAGAGAGTTGGTCCCATCTGCCTATCCACCCATTTTTCTCTCCATCTTTCCCATATGACTTTGGGGCACTCTCTTTGTAAATTAAACTACAACCATTTTTTCCATGAAAGATTCTGAAACTTAACAGAATCAATATTTTATTTTTATAGTTTCCAAAGATGTGTTCTTGTCCATAACAAGGCACCAAATCTGGTTTATCCTTGATGCTTCACCCATCAGCAACACATTCTTTCCGGAAAATAACTTATAACATCTTGTTCTGGTCATTCATGCACAGTAGGGTGGTCCAAATTATAGGGTGAAAATTTGAAAGTTGTCTGAACCAAGCGAGCACATGGTGCCCTCGTTGCACTTCATGTACACTAGTGAAGCTTTGTATAAATTTGAAGAAAATTGGATGATGTTTAGGGGTCCCGCAAAACATTTACTGGTAGTTATTTTAGTCTCATAAAAATTCTAGCTCACCTCAGGGATGATTACAAGGAAATTATTGTCCTGTCATACACCTTCTTGGGGGAAATTCCAGAGAGAATTGTGAAGACCAGGGCACCTGGGGCCTTCCACAAAGCCAGTGGATGGCAAAGGCCATTTATTCTCTTAAGATCTTCCTCTTCAGAGAGCAGTTCACCCTCACTGCTCACGAACTGCGGGACTCCTGAATATGGGATAAGGAACTGAAATTTTGCCTGAAGATATGTTTGGGGTAAAGGTATTAGGGTGACATGTGTCTGAATTAAAATTCCAACTTTTAATTTTTGGACCACCCTAATGCACAGTAGAAATGAATGTTGTAACATATGTCATAGTGAATAATTGTCAGGACCTTAACAGAGATGTACTGTACTAAAAAAAATTCTCAAGCATGTTCTTGCTTCTTGCATATACCTGTACAGTACACTGGATTTGCGATAATTTGTGGATAAGGTACCAGAAGTCATCATGAGATCAAATTCTAAATTAAAATTTAATTGATTTAAATGGAAATACAGTAGTTAGTTAGGTTCCAGAAGCAAAAAAATACGCATAATTTGTTCCAAAACAGTAAGTCCTCGCTTAACGTTGTTTCGGTTCTACTTCGCTGAACTTTAGAGACCAAAAATTTGTTTAACGTCCCGGTGATCTGTACTACGTCGTTTTGCGTCGTCACGGACAACTTTCTACGGCACATCACCCGCTCTTGTCTGGCCCTGCTAAACTCTCGGCTCGGCGTGCTGCCCTCACTCGCGGAACGTCACAGCGTCCCCAAGCCAGTCTCTGATACGACTTCATATCATTCGTGTGTGCTTAAGTGCATTTGCTCTAAAACTGTACTCTAACCATTCGAAATGGCTTTCAAGTGCTACTGATGCTAGTGAAGTGAAGAGGCAACGTAAGACCATTACCCTGGCTACGAAAATGGATGTATTAGCCTGTTTTGAAAAGGGGGAACGTGCTGTGGACGTAGCCGCTGTGCTTGGTCTAACTCCCACAACGGTGTGTACTATCAGGGCCAACACTGACGAGATTAAGATTAGTGCTGGAAGTGGTTCTTCTCTGAGTGCAACTTAGACAACTCGTACTAGAAGCACTGATAGAAAAGGTGGAAAAGATGCTGGCAATGTGGATGGACGACCAGAATAAATGCAATGCCCCTGTGAGCCTTATGGTTATCATGAATAAGGCCAGATCCTTGTTTGATGACTTAAGGAAACCGAAGGTGAAGGATTGAAGGAAGAGACCTTTACGGCCATCCAGGGGTGATTTCAATGATTTAAGCGTCGGTATAACTTCCACAATACAGTTGGGTATGCTATAACGAATCTAATTGGTTCTAGAACCCGTTCGTTGTTATACCATTCGCTCAAGAAGGGATTAATCCGCTCCAGGCCCCCAAATACAAACTACACTTAACACTGAAAATATAAGCAATATAAAATTGTGCAATTGTAAAAAGTGCATAAATATGCATCTAAACCCTGAAATAAAGAATATCACACATTTAATAAAAAAACAATAAATTAAAAAAAAATAAAAATAAAAAAATAAATAAATAAATAAATAATGTTCGCTGTAGGAGTTTCGTTTGCTATAGCATTCTCAATTTTATAGGTAAAACCGTTTGCTATAGGAATACCGTAGTAGGATCCGCTCGTTATAGCATACCCACTGTAGTAAGAGATGACTCGGTGAAGCGCCAGTTCAGATATAGCGCGGCCGGTGACATTCCCACCAGAATTCAAAACGATTATCCAGGAAGAAGGCTACTCATCGGCAAGTCTTCAAAGTGGATGAGACTGGTCTCTTTGGAAGAGGATGCCTGAGAGGACCTATATCTCCAAGGAGGAGAAAAGAGCCGCCAGGTTTTAAAGGAAAAAACGCTTTGACGCCATGGTAAACTCAAGCTGAAGCCTACCGATTTTTTGTGCTGCTAACCCACGGGTCCTGAAAGGTTACTCTAAGGATCACCTTCCCGTGATCTACAAGGCAAAACAAAAAGGCATGGATAACCGCCATATTTAGCCAGTGAATCGTAGTGTACACCATCCCTGCACTGAAGGAATACTGTGCCAAGGAGAACCTTTTGACTTCAAAGTTCTTCTGATCCTGACAATGCTCCAGCTCATCCTCCCACCCTCGACGCACTTGCATCACAGCAAAAGTTGTATTCCTGCCTCCAGCACTGATGCAGCCTATGGACCAAGGCGCTATCGCCGAGATTCAAGGTGTATTATTTATGCCGCACTACGGTCTAGCTGTTCGGCTACAGACGGAGAAAATAAACCAACGATCCGAGAATATCAGTGTGGTTTCAACATTCTTCATGCAATTGACAACATTGGCAAGGCATGGGAAGAGGTTTCAGAAAGTTGCATGAATGGTGTGTATGAAACTGTGACCCAAGTAATTCAACAGTTTTACGGGATTCACGTATTCTACTCCATTCTGTGAATAGATATCCCCAGCTTGGCTAGACAGGCAGGCTTTGATGAGCTGGAAGCAGAGGATATTGAGGACTTCTTGGCATCCCATACAGAAGAGCTCACCAACGAAGATCTGGAACAATTAACAACACAGTCCTGAAGACTACATTATCATTTAGGATGCTAACTTCCAAGAGGATGGAAGAATCGTTCAACATGTTCCAGCAAGCAATGCAACTTTATAGATGACGACCAAACAGAGAATGTAGCTCAAAGGTTCAACGAACATTGAGGACAGTCTTGGTTGTTACACTGAGATGTATAGGAAAAGAAGATGAGAAAGCACCAAGCAGTCAACACTGATTCATTTTTTCATTGAGGGACGGCAGAAGCAGCAGGAGCTTTTCACAACCAGCAGCCTGGGAGGAGCACACAGCAGCCTCCTCAGCTTCACTCACTACCACACACTGCCTACCACCTCCCATCGGTGAGTACCAATACAAATTTAGTAGTTGTATATGTATGCATTATTTTCATAGAAATGTGGCGATTTTCTGTATATGTAATGTATTTCATGGGCAATGGGAGGCTCAGGAACGTAACTCCTGTGATTTTATCTATCTTATGGAGAAATTTATCCGCTTAACGTTGTTTCAGATTATGTCGCTTAGGCACGTAATCCCAACGTTAGTTGCGAGGACTTACTGTATAGTGAGGAAATCCTTCAGAGGTTAACATTGAATAATATGGGAGATATGTCAGTCATGAGCTGTGTGCACTGATGTAAACTATTCCAGACAGATGTTGGTGTGTGAGCTTATGGTGTATGTTTATATTAACCTCTTATTTCTGTTTAATTTTACAGGCTAGATTAGAAGAAAAATTAGTTTATGATGACTTGGAAAATGTCAACAAAGTGGAGACATCCTCATTAACCATCCACCAAAGAGACCGCTATCTTACAGGACCCACGGAATACAGTACCACCCATAGTTTACCACCACGCCAGGTCAGTCTCCTTGTTATCAAGTGAATGGTGTTTTGTAATATTTTGACTTTTGGGTTATTGGTTGCATTTTCTAGTCCCCTGTGTTCTGAGAGATATAATCAAAGTTCTATCCAAAATTCACTTTAAACTGGCTAAGTTGATGGCCTCTTCTATTGACACAGGTACTGTATTTATGTTCATTCAAAAATACCAACAAGATTGAAATATTAAATGTCTTTTTTTTTAGGATGGACAAATTTAAATTCTATCCATGCTAGGAATTTTAGTGACTTCAAGGTTCAGTAATAGAGCGATTTACTTGCAAGCAAAAGGCCATGGGTCAGTGGAGGACTGAGGTCTCCCTGATCACTAACCCTCACACAATCTGCTATAAAATTAGTACACTACCAGGTGCATTTGCTGAGACTGAAACAACCCTCTGATAGATGAGCATCCTGGTAAGATCAGGGTGTACATACCTGCCTGGCTGACCTAATCATAGCAGACAAAAGTTTACAAGATTAATGAAAAGAATTGTAAATTTGACAGTTTGGAAAAATCATTAACAAATAACTTTTTTTTATTTGTATAGGAACTTATTCAGAGATTATTATAAATTAGGCTGGCCATCCAGGTAGCTTTGTTTGTTCCAGAATTTCAACATTTTCAGGTACAGTTCAGTACTGTACATGAATGTCCTTGATAAAGCTCTTCTCCTCAGGTCTCTGCCTTTATGAGCAGTTAACAGATAGTATCAACAGTTGGTGTCCAAACTTGCACATCAGCCAGGACCCAGAGTCTGCCTATCGGTCTTTACAGCGCTTCAGTGAAATGTGCCGTAAGGGAAGATCTAGTGTAGGGGTTCGGACAGGTGAGAAAGAAAGAACCGATTTCCTCTCAGATAGATAATATTATACAGTATCAAATTTGTTTCCTCTGCATTAGAATTCAGTGTCTATCCAACTGTCACCAGATGTTTTATTATTGCTGAGGATGATAATACTGGAATAATATGGTAAAACACATTCTTCAATCTTCACTATAAAGAGTGTCAATAGTGACTTTTTCTACTTGTAAAATGAAATTGATGCTTTGCACCCTAATAGTAATAAAAATGTTCATGCAAACAGAAATCGCTAGTTATATGCAGAATGTTCAGTTCATATATTCATTGGATAGGATATTTGCTTTCTTGCAAGGTTTTCCCACTGCTGTACAGGGTATCTAGAATTAAGACCGATAACTCTTCAGTTGTTAACTGCCTGTGTTCTCAGATGGCATCACTGAATGTGTTAGCATGTAGTTCATTAAAATTATAATTTTCATTTTATAAATAAGAAATGTGCTTAGTGCTAATTTTTCATAGTGATATCTCTGTTAGCTGGAACACTGGTGCAGAGCATTTCTGTAACTAATGACTCAAAGCAGGAAAAAATACCCCATCCCCGGAATTTTCCAGGTAACGGAAAAATATTCTCGGAAGTTCCAGAAATTGCACATTACCGTATTTTTCGGCTTAAAAGACGGACTTTTTATGACAAAAATATACACTGCGATGAGTTGTAGCAGAGTTTTTTAAATCAGCCCCTTACAAAGACTGTTACCTCATTACAGTATTTTAACAATTACCTGTACAAGTATTCTCTATACAATACTATAAATCTATTGATATAACTAATATTGTTGATATTATAAAAAAAAAAAAACCCTTGCTGCTGTGTGGTTTGTTTACTAATGGCAGTGGTGTGGCAGCTGCCATCTATTGAGGAATTGCTGAAGGTTGTCTGGTGGTCTCAAATGCAGGAATGTTTGTTTCTATATATGTAGGCTCTCATATTTGACACCTATTTACAGTAGGCTCTCATATTTGGACACCTATTTACAGTAGGCTCATATTTGGACACCTATTTACAGTAGGCTCTCATATTTGGAGATCCACGACCGTAAAACCCCACAAAATTAAAATCTTCCAAATTGAAATACAGTCACTGCTAAACGTGACTAATAGGGGAAGGTGTCCGTTTAGCCTATTGTCCTATTAACTGATTTAGGGGTTAATATTGCATTATACAGCATGTAGTATGTTCATTTGAGTGCCCCGTCATAGAGTCCGCTTTTCTCACTTCGCAATTCCTGAGTCGTCCTGCTTTTCTTAATCTTAGAGTGCACCAGAGACTGTTATATCTTAGTAGTGACACAGATTTGATATTGCAACTGGGGTTGCAATTGTTGAGGCAGCTTGGTATGTCTGATTACAGTTGGAATATTCAAGATCCATTGTGAGTGATGTTTAAAGCTTCAACTGTCTTATGGTTGGTAAAACTTGTCAAGTCTGTCAGTCTGAATGGCATGTGTGAGGCCTTGTGTTTGTACAACCGCTAAATATATAAATATATAATGTTATGATAATTATCAGAAACACATCGCATAACGAGGTTTATTACAAAGTGATGAAAAGGATACTGTACAGTGGCTAGTCCACAAAACATGTAGCCATGTCTCTTTATTTGAGTGCCTCATAGAGTCTGTTTTCTCACTTCAGACGCCTTGAGTCATCTGCTTTCTCTTAATCTTAGAGTGCACCAGGACTTTGTTATTTCTTAGTAGTGACACAGAATTTTAAATTGCAACCCCAATTGCAACTGGGACAATCCCAGAACCAGAAATTTGATATGGACAGTTCAGATTTCGTCCGATTTATCCGAAATCCGGATTAAAGGGGTCCGAATTAACGAGGGTCGACTGTACAACTTCTATCCAAGTAAAAACACACACACAACAACATTGGCTGTCCTTATGTTTTCAACTTTATTACCACTGGTGGGTAGAATTTTTTTTTAATTCAGAAACATTAATTAAAATATATATGAAAAATAAATAAGTGTTGCTTTCATATTCTTATGTAGAGTAATGACGATATGTTTACACTTGTGCTCACTTACATATGCCATCTCACTTTTTTCTTTACCATTAATAGTTAGCTACTTATATTGTTCCATTTATTAACATTAAATAACATGACTTAAAACAACCATATTAATTTTACATTAATTTTACTACAGCTACAACCAGGGTCTTATTTCTTCAGTTTGATTACATGTGCAGTACAGCTTTGCCCTTAGGACAGTGTAGCGTGCCCAGAGGAAATATTAGGCGCGAATTTTAAAATATGTTAGCCAGCTTGACTCACTAAAATAGGAAAGATTCGCTTTAAATTAAAACATTGTCCTTAATTGTGGGTGTCGCTTTAAATCAATAATCTTAACTTGAATTGGTTTAAATCGATATTCTACTGTACTGGAAAATTTCTTGAACTTGGTAATGCACCTGATTTTCATCTTTCAAACCCAGAAAAAAAACTTCCTCGTCCCTGAATTTTTCGGGTACTGGGAAAATTTTCTCAGAATTTCCATAAAATGTGTCTGGAAAATCATTCCCAAAACAAGAATATCGGGAAAATTCCAGCTTTGGGAACGATTTTCCGAGAAAATTTCAATCCCGGATATGGGAAAGTTCCGGGATTGAGGGAATCCGGCTAACAGAGATATTACAAGTGCGTGTGTGTTATGTTATCACCTCATACAACTAGATATTTTTTCTTATTTATTTGATTCTGCCAAATTTCAGGGATCAAGGCACAGGTAGTTACACAAGGAGTTAGGCAAAGTTTATAGCAGTGTTGGAGAACTGTTATGCATTACTCTGGTCGTGGCTTCCTCCCGAGAACTCCCCAGTTACAGGAGAAGCTACACAAAATGCACGAGACCCTCTGTCGATACCACATTGTTACTATAAGACCATTCCAGGTGAGTTGTAGTTATGTACAGAACACTAAATGTTTACTTATAACCTTGATTCTGTGCTAGAAGACTATTCTACATGTGTACCAACTTTACTGTGTGTTTCTGTGAATTGTTAGCAAAGGGCAAAAATGTGTACTGACAATGTTGGTCTACTAGTTTGAATATTTTATAATTTTTATGAGTGAAGAGTACCTGCATGTGCACTTGTGGCTGTATGGTAATATGTGTATACAATATTCAAAATGTCAGTCACTGCCTCTGACTGTTCCTTGCAGTGACCTATTCATGATTACTTTCATTTCTTTCACCCAAGGATGGTTCTCCATACTCCAACCCCCTCCCCAACCTACCATACATTCCCTCTCTCAATTCTTTATTTTGTCACCATTCTTTTTGTATCTTAATTCCTTATTCTTCATACACAAATTTCATTTGTACCCTTTCATGCTTCCCACTTTTCTTTAGTATTGTTCTTCCTCCTCTTCCATTTATTTATCTCACTTATTTTCTTTATCATGTTCATATCTATTCTTGTGAATAGCCTTTTTATCTGCTAATAAACATGTACAGTAAAATATATCTGTGGATGTTCTGAAATAAAAGAAATTATCTCATAGATGTGATGTTTACAGTGG
Source organism: Homarus americanus (assembly GCF_018991925.1). NCBI lineage: Eukaryota > Metazoa > Arthropoda > Malacostraca > Decapoda > Nephropidae > Homarus > Homarus americanus. The sequence goes on along the minus strand of NW_024723050.1, from coordinate 3,928,356 downwards.
CACAAGTACAGTACAGTGTGTACAGTACAGTACAGTACAGTACAGTACTCTTATGTCCACACAACCCAGACAAACTCCAGTCCATTCTCTGCTTTATTTTTATTTTATTTTTTTGTACATTCTCCTCTCTACATATTATTTCTTTCTCTTCTAATATGGTCCATCCTTCTGCATCCAGAATCCATTCTTCACAACATTGTCATTGCTGTTTTATAGCCATTTGCCCACTTTGTTGTGGGGTTAATCAGGTTACCTGGTGGCAGCTCTCCAGTCTGCACTGTCAGTTGGAGCCTCATTCATCAGGTTCTTATCTTTAAGGTCATTTTTTACAACCCTTTCCCGTGTATTCTTTGGCCTACTCCTAAGTTTTCTCTTTACAATATTCCAACTTATGCATCTATTGCCCCAGTTGGCCTTCATTCTCTCCACATACCTGAACCATCTCACTATACCTCTACATAACACCTCATCAAACTGTCTCACCCGACAGCCCTCTTAGTTAGGAATGGGTTTCATTCGGTGTCACCATTCTCATTGGTCTGTCAAGCTTATGTTATCCTCTTGACTGCCCATCTTTCACTGCCATACATCATCACACTTCTCAGGGTGGTTGCATACACCTTTCCTTTCATGAAGGAAGGTCCACAAAACAGCTCAACTATTCCATTGTATTTCCTCACCTTTGCTTCCTTTTTTAAGTTTTACTCTTTTGATACTTTTTAATATACCTATCACTTTCTTTCCCTGTGTTCTCTGTTACTCCATGGTTAATTACATCATTCATTGTTCCAGTGGACATAGAATATCAGAGAGGTAGTGACTTAACATAGATGTGTTCCCTAAAATATAATCAACATTTTCTTATCCACATAGTAATGGAATCATGCTGCTTCAAAGCTGTTTCTTTAAAATGTACATTGTTCATTAGCTGACCAATTTTTCTGTGACAGTGATTCCCAAATGCCTTGTATCGTGCTAGGAAATACAGTACGTTTAGTATTTAAATAATCTTTTTATTCATCTTTGTAGGTCTATAGTTTCTCTGGAGTGTTTTTAATTTAGGATGTAAGAAAATTTATCCTTGTTGTTCAAACAAGATCCTTTCAGGTTGTTAATGATTATAACTGCAATAGTAGCATTCTCGATCACCTCATAGAAATGTTTCACATCGCCAATACCAAGTTTGAAAATTGGAATGAACTCCAGGTGAACATTCTAGCTGCAAGGAAATTTAATAGAACTTTATATGTAGATTTAATGATTTTATACAGTCATTTATGAGCAAAAGCACTCACCTCACTCTCACCAGTTAACTAATGGTGTTTTAGTGAGCCAAAACTTGAACAAATGTACCAAGTATATTGTTTTAGAAATTATACATATTCAGTGATTCAGAGACCATGAATTGAACAGATAATATAGCCCAGTGAGATTTTTTAGTAGTTGGAGCCTGAACGCTTAGCTCCACTGGAGAGTATTATGGGTCAGTATTGGCGTGACATAATGGCAGTGTCCTCAGGTTTTACACACTGAGTACTGTAGTGTGGTGGCCCGGATAATACATACCTTATTCTCTTTCTGTCATTTAAGGGTCATAATATATTAGTGATGCATGAAATATTTTGTCTCCATTATTTAAGAACGAACAGTATGGAGGAAAAAAAATTAGCTAGATGTGCATTTTGAAGTGTTATTTCCATTAAAGGTCAATATTTTCTGGCGAAGTCACTTGTTTGATCTTTTCTGTTGTATATAACAATATTTGGAAGGAAAGTTTGAATCAGTTTAATATTTCACATCTCTGAGATTTTACTAAGATCTGGATATTTGTCCAAACAATACTCATCTGATTACACAAATGTATTAAAGCACTTAATTCTTTTTGGTCTAAAAAAAATACTATCGTTGATAACATTCTTAAGCTGCTATGATGGTGGTTTAATATAAGACACAAGGTGTTAATATGAATAAGAACGTCTCAATAGTCAAATTTTGTTTAATTTACATTTTTAAAGTCATTTATTGGAAAAATAAGGTTGTAAGTGCTGTTGACATAAAGATCTGCTACAGTACTCTGGTAACTCACAGATGGGTGTTGGGGATACAAAGATACAGAACTGAATTAGAAATATTAGATTGTATTGTACAGCACATAGAAAAAAATAAGATTTTTATTCAAGTACTGTATAATTTTGATATTGCACAGTTTACATACCTGCAGCTAATACAGTGTATAAAGCACAAAATTCATGACTGAAACCCTATGCTACAATTAGCATATTTAAGAAAGTTTATAACTGCTCAGCTCATACATGATCTAATGTTATTCCCTATCAAGTCATGTAGTACTGTCAGTATGAAAGGAGTAAATCTTGAATTGTAATTATTTTTTATTGAAAATTACACTACAAAAGGTTTAACTTAATTTAACTTTGATAATTTTTCTTGAAGAATCACTGTGTTAATAAAGCTTAAAACACCATAATGAAAAGGTTGAGACACTGTTTCTGAGCCTTATCTCCTTAGTAAGAAATTATTGTATTCGGCACAACAAAGTTATTAGTTGAAGCTGTCCCTGCGTACAGTACCACAATAACTAGGGATGTATAGAATTTTGTTCTCCTTTAGTGGTAAGCTTCAGAGAGCCTAATAACAGAATTTTAGAAATGATTGATATTGTCCATTATTATGTTACTATTATTATTATAAAGCTTACAACAGAATGTAAGTTTTTTTTTTTTTTTGGTAACATTGAAGTTAAAATTCAAACTGAACATAATTATGATGAAGCAAAAACACTGAAAATTACTGTAAGCATTAATGTCATTTATTGAATATGGGTACAAGAAAGTGTAGGTAACCAATATAATCTCAGATGTAAACCAGAGTATTTATATAAAGATGAACAGTTAATACAGAGATCCAAGAGACAGACTTGCAACAGGGATTATGAGAGATCTACAGCACTCATGTTTTATAGTGAATGCATTCATAAAGGCACTAACAAAAGACCCAATTGTCCACTTACTCTATATGACACACACTACACCAGCTATATGACACACACTCACACCAGCTATATGACACTCACACACTACACCAGCTAAGAGACACACACACCACCAGTTATATGGACACACACACACTACACCAGCATACATCCACACTACACCAGCTATATGACACACCACAACCAGCTATATGACACCACACACACCAGCTATATGACACACTCATCTCAGCTATATATGACACTCACACTACACCGTGCTATATGACACACACACTACACCAGTTATATGGACACACACACATACACCAGTTAGACACAACACTACACCAGCTATACAACACTACACTCACACCAGTTATAAGGACACTCACTACACCAGTTATATGACACTACACTACACCAGTTATATGACACACACACACACTACACCAGTTATATGACACACACACACTACACCAGTTATATGACACATACACACTACACCAGTTATATGACACACACACACTACACCAGCTATAACACACACTCACACTACACCAGTTATATGACACACACACACTACACCAGTTATATGACACTCAACTACACCAGTTATATGACACACACACACTACACCAGTTATATACACACACACACTACAACAGTTATATGACACACACACACACTACACCAGTTATATAGACACACACACACACATCTCACCAAGTTATATGACACACACACACTACACCAGTTATAGACACACACACACTACACCAGTTATATGACACACACACACTACACCAGTTATATGACACACACACACACTACACCAGTTATATGGACACACACACACACTACACCAGAGATATGACACTCACACACTCAGTTATATGACACACACACACTACACCAGTTATATGACACACACACACTACACCAGCTATATGACACTACACTACACCAGTATATGACACACACACACTACACCAGTTATATGGACACACACACTACGCCAGTTATATGGACACTCACACTACACCAGTTATATGACACACACACTACACCAGTTATATGACACACACACACACCACAGTTATATGACACACACTACGCCAGCTATATGACACACACTACACTATACACCAGTTATAAGGACACCTACACTACACAGTTATATGACACTCACACACTACACCAGTTATATGACACCACACTACACCAGTTATATGACACACACACACTACACCAGTTATATGGACACACACTACACCAGTTATATGACCATAATACTACACCAGTTATATGACACCCTGTAACCTACTGTATCCTTTTTGCACCAGATGACAGTGCACACAGTAGTCATCGCGGCAATCACACAATATATGGACACACACACACCATCTGAAGCAACATACACACACACACACACTCACAATTAGTATGACACACACACACACACTACAACAAAGAGTTGACACACACTACACCAGTTATATAACACACACTACACCAGTATGCGACACACACACTACACTAGTTTATATGACACACACACTACACCAGTTATATGACACACACACTACACCAGTTATATAACATACACACTACACCAAGTTATATAACACACACACTACACCAGTTATATGACACACACACTACACCAGTTATATGACACACACTACACCAGTTATATAACACACACTACACCAGTTATATAACACACACACTACACCAGCAGTATACACACACACTACACCACGTTATATAACACACACTACACCAGTTAACAACACACACTACACCAGTTATATGACACACACACACACACACACTACACCAGTTATATAACACACTACACCATGTTATGACACACACACTACACCAGTTATATGACACACACACTACACCAGTTATATGACACACACACTACACCAGTTATATGACACACACACACACTACACCAGCAGGTGACACACTCATTACACCAGTTATATGACACACACACACTACACCAGTTATATGACACACACACACTACACCAGCTATATGACACTCACACTACACCAGTTATATGACACACACACACTACACCAGTTATATGACACACACTACGCCAGTTATATGACACTCACACTACAGTTATATGACACACACTACACCAGTTATATGACACACACACACACTACACCAGTTATATGACACACACACACACTACACCAGTTATATGACACACACACACACACACTAACCAGTTATATGACACACACACACTACACCAGTTATATGACACACACTACGCCAGCTATATGACACTCACACTACACCAGTTATATGACACACCACTACACCAGTTATATGACACTCACACTACACCAAATATAAGGACACACACACACTACACCAGTTATATGACACACACACTACACCAGTTATATGACACACACACACACACTACACCAGTTATATAACACACACACACACACATACACAGTTATATAACACACACTACACCAGTTATAACACACACACACACACACACTACACCAGTTATATAACACACACTACACCAGTTATATAACACACACTACACCAGTTATATAACACACACACCACACCAGTTATATAACACACACACACACACACACACACTCACACCAGTTATATAACACACACACCAGTTATATAACACACACTACACCAGTTATATAACACACACACACTACACCAATTATATAACACACACACACTACACCAATTATATAACACACACACACACACACACAGTACACCGTTATATAACACACACTACACCAGTTATATAACACACACACACACACACACTACACCAGTTATATGACACACACACACACACTACAGTTATATGACACACACACACACTACACCAGTTATATAACACACACACACACACACACACACACACACACTACACCAGTTATATAACACACACTACACCAGTTATATGACACACACACACTACACCAGTTATATAACACACACTACACCAGTTATATGACACACACACTACACCAGTTATATGACACACACACTACACCAGTTATATGACACACACTAACAAGTTATATGACACACACACTAACAGTTATATAACACACACTACAACAGTTATATGACACACACACACTACACCAGTTATATGACACACACACTACACCAGTTATATGACACACACTACACCAGTTATATGACACACACACACACTACAAGAGTTATATGACACATACACTACACCAGTTATTTAACACACACTACACCTGTTATATGACACACACACTACACCAGTTATATGACAACACACTACACCAGTTATATAACACACACTACACCAAAGAGACACACACACACTACACCAGTTATATGACACACACACTACACCAGTAGTATGGACACACACTACACCAGTTATATGACACACATACTACACCAGTTATATAACACACACACACTACACCAGTTATATGACACACACGACTACACCAGTTATATGACACACACGACCACACAGTTATATGACACACACGACTACACCAGTTATATAACACACACTACACCAGTTATATGACACCACACACTACACCAGTTATATGACACACACACACTACACCAGTTATATGACACACACACACTCACCAGTTATATGACACACACACACACTACACCAGTTATATGACACACACACACCACACCAGTTATATGACACACACACACTACACCAGTTATATGACACACACACACTACACCAGTTATAGACACACACACACTACACCAGTTATAACACACACTACACCAGTTATATGACACACACACACTACACCAGTTATATGACACACACACACACTACACCAGTTATAAGACACACACACTACACCAGTTATATGACACACACACACTACACCAGTTATATGACACACACACACCAACAGTTAACACACTACACCTGTTATATGACACACACACCAGTTATATGAAACACACACACCTACACCAGTTATATGACACACACCACCTGTTATATGAAACACACACTACACCAGTGATATAACACACACACACTACACCTGTTATATGACACACACACACACACACCAGTTATATAGACACACACACACACACACACACTACACCAGTTATAACACATTACACCTGTTATATGACACACACACTACACCTATATGACACACACACTACACCAGTTATATAACACACACACTACACCAGTTATATAACACACACACTACACCAGTTATATAGACACACACACTACACCAGTTATATGACACACACACACACACTACACCAGTTATATGACACACACACACCCTACTTGTGTATATGACACACACACACTACACCAGTTATATGACACACACACACTACACCAGTTATATGACACACACACTACACCAGTTATATGACACACACACACTACACCAGTTATGTGGACACACACACTTACACCAGTTATACACACACACACACTACACCAGTTATGACACACACACACACTACAAGGTTATATGACACACACACACTACACCAGTTATATGACACACACACACACCCTACTTAGTTATATGACACACACACCCTACTCCAGTTATATGACACACACACTACAATTATAGGACACACACACCCTACTCCAGATATGACACACACACTTACTCCAGTTATATGACACACACACTACACCAATTATAAGGACACACACACCCTACTCCAGTTATATGACACACACACCCTACTCCAGTTATATGACACACACACCCTACTCCAGTTATATGACACACACACCCTACTCCAGTTATATGACACACACAACCCTACTCCAGTTATATGACACACACACTTACTCCAGTTATATGACACACACACCCTACTCCAGTTATATGACACACACCCTACTCCAGTTATATGACACACACACTACACCAGTTATATGACACACACACCCTACTCCAGTTATATGACACACACACCCTACCCAGTTATATGACACACAACCCTACCCAGTTATATGACACACACACCCTACTCCAGTTATATGACACACACACACCTACTCCAGTTATATGACACACACACCCTACTCCAGTTATATGACACACACACCTACTCCAGTTATATGACACACACCCCTACTCCAGTGTATGACACACACACCTCACCCAGTTATATGACACACACACCCTACTCCAGTTATATGACACACACACCCTACTCCAGTTATATGACACACACACTTACTCCAGTTATATGACACACAGTACACCAGTTATATGACACACACACCCTACTCCAGTTATATGACACACACACCCTACTCCAGTTATATGACACACAGTACACCAGTTATATGACACACACACCCTACTCCAGTTATATGACACACAGTACACCAGTTATAACAGGTAAGGGAGACCATCACCTTGACATGATGGGACAAAAGCACTGGCCTGTATGACAAGGTACTGTAGTGGTCTTCCCTTTACCCCGCTACATTCTCTAACAATAACACTTGAGTTCTTTTTTAGAGTCAATTTGCATTCTTGTTTTGTTAAAAGAAAGCCATTTTTAAAAACCTGAAATAATCAAATATTTTTATAGAAATATACCTGTATATACAGTTTGTATGAGTATTACTTATAACTTAATAAATTACTAAAAGTTGTCAGACTTGTCTTTGTTTTGAACATACTGTATTGGTAAAAATAAACTCAGTCCAGACTGCTGGCAGTTAATACATTTTAAGATATCTTTGTTTCATATCATCACATGGCATTTATACTGGCTATGAATATGTTTATTCACGGTGAAACCTCTTTATTTTGACACATATGATGACAACAAGTTCAAGAAATTTGTTCTTTTCCAAATATTTTAGGATTTTATGCACTTTGCAAGCCATCCTGCTAGATGACCAAAAGTAAAACAAAAAACTTGGCTCACCTTCAGTCGGTCATGCTATTGTTTTAACTGTCCTAATAATAAATTTGTTGAAATAACCTTTACTAAATCATGTGGAGTTTACCTCAAACCTGAGAGGATTTCTGGCCTTAAAAGTAAGGTTCATACCTTTTGGCTGGTTTTCAGCCTAACAATAACAAGTTAGTAGGGTATCTTCAGTAGATTCTTGGGCTTTAAGAAGTTCTCTGTTTATGTTTTCAGTTAAATTTAATGGATTCTCACCCTAACTGTAAGAAGTTCTCAACTTATCTTTGACACATTCTTGGCCTCACTCTAACAGGTTCTCAGCCTATGATAAATTTTTAGCTTAAAAACAACAGGCTCTTAGCCTAACTTTTTAAAGGTTCTTGGCACAAAGTACTATATGTTATGTAATATAATAAATCTGACCAAATGTGACATACAGCAATGTTCACGATTAACAGCACTTGGACTCAGCAGTGTGATATTTTTTAGGAAAAAATGGTTTGACTTAAAGGCCTGTTTCAACAATCCAGCCTTTTCATTTAATCAGACCAACCCCAGGCTGAATGAGCCCGATTGTGGAGGGGTTGTGTATACTACAAGAATTCCTCATGGACCTTATAAAAATAACATTGCAAATGTTCACTTGCTTAGCTCTTACAACACTGCACTATATTAGTTTTATATTATTAAGAAGAGCTTTATGAAAATACTGTAGTCATATTTTAATTAATATTTTACTGAAGAGATTATTTCTGAACAAAGCTGTTTTCTCTTGGTAAATGTTACCACCATAACCCAGGAGTCAGTAATGATACTCACAGTTGACTTTATACTGTACTGCAGTATTCTTTGTTATCAGGGACCATTTTATTGCTGTTATTTTTCAGCTCCTACCACAGAGTAGCAGGGGGTCATATCATGTTTCAGTTACTCACCCATGTGTATGTCTACACTCTACATATGAAGTGTTACTCTGTTAACCCAGGCCCCGGGTAGTTCCAGAACGTCCGCCTATTTTCCCGCCTTTTTTTTTTTTTTATAAATTTAAATATTGATTTTTTCTTGATTAACCCTCGTGTGAAGTACCAGAACACTTAACCGGGGCTTTAGGGTTAAGCATGTTGAAAGGCTCTATGGATCAAATTGCAGGGTTTTATACAGCTTCACATCATACATATCTAACCTGGATAAAGTTTTTCATTCTAATTCACTGGAGCTGAAACAAATGGTGGGAAAATGCTTCACTTCTAGTGACTGTGTAGTAGTTTATCTCAATGATATCTTTTAGCAGAGTATATTCAGTAATTTTCCTGGTTAGGATTACTTATTTGGACTTCAATTATTGATTTCAACTTAAAAATATATATTCTATCAACCTAATCTACTAATAAACTAGATAATCCTAATTTAACTTGATGTAACCAAAGTAAACTAAGCTACCATAACATTCACTTTTTCAATTTAACCTAAATTATGATATAAGCTAACCCACCACAAATTAACCTAAGTTTTCCCTTCCTAACCTAAACTAATTCATTGTAACTTTAATTCAGCTAAGCTTGAATTGATCAAGCTTAACCTGTCCTACCCATACTCTGCTCCTGTCTAAATGGGGTGGGGAAAAAAGTTAAATCTTTAAGGGCTTTAATGAATCTATTCAAAATCATTGCTGAAGTCTGAAAAGTATTGTTGGCTTTCCGATAGCCAGCAATTACCATTGCTTTTTTTCCTTTTTTTTTTTAATAATGAGAAGCAGATGGTTTGTTTAATTTTCTCAATATTCTGATGAGTGTTCCTTGATTGTCAGTGTTTGTACAGGTAGGCTTCAGCTTTGAGGTCACTGGATAACATCCTTCATATATCTGACCCAGGGATTGAACTTAGGGTGCAGTGGTGATAGGTGGCGTGCTACTACTGTTACTTTAAACATGTTCACCCATCCATGCTTCCAAAGATAATAAGGATATGGTTATGATACACTCTTGATAGTACTGAAAGAGTAATGGTCTCTTTATTTATAACTTTTTCCATAAATATTTTCACCTTTTCCAATGTAGCAGACGGTGGTCAAAATCAAGAACAACGTGGATATCTATCAGTCTTTGTAACTTGTTCTGATGTCGTGTGCACTCTTTGGTTTTATGTGATTTAGAATTTAACTAAGAGACTCGGTAGTAATAAGTTGTCAAAGTGAAGTGTCAGAAGAAAGAGGTTTTGGTCATCTTTTTATACTGTGTTTATTTCAACGTATAATTAATTTTAAAGTCCAGTACAACTTGTACAAAAATATGTAAATGAATTTTTCTTTTTTTTAATATTTGAAGCATTTAGAAGTACTGTATGCTTTCATCTAGCTTTTTCAGAAGAAACTTGTAGTATTTATGGCAAAAATTTACTTTGATAGTATTCCAGAGATTATCATACTGGTCCATTGTTAGCAGTAATCTGATAGTGAGCTTACTAAGGATATATTGTTATATATATATATATATATAGCACTGAATTTCTGCTATATCTAAAGTGAATCTTAAAGGCTTTACATTACCTGTTTATAATGGGGGATTCAGCTATTGACAGTGAAGACTCCACCAAGTAACCTGTATTATCAGGGAATATTTCCTTACAGATGACCTACACTGTATATATAAAACATCAGAATTTTCTTTATTTACTTATTGGAGATCTCTGTACTAAAATCATTTGAGAATATAACATTATTATTCACTTGCATTAAATAAAACTTGTCTCAATCTGTTCTGTATGTTCTTTCTTTGTAGCTACTTGTATGAAATAAAACATGTAAGCTGTAGAACAAGTTTATATATTGTTTTGTTATTGTTGCAGTTGGTATTGAGAACCAGTGTGATATTCTTTTACACTAGGGTCTTATTGTTGTCATTTTTGTTATTTTCAAGTAAGTGTAAACACTCCCATCCATCCATGTTTGTTACCTTTACTCCCACTTTTGAGTGAGATTGATCAGGGACTACAGGAACCCCAAGAAAGGGTAGAATTGGTATAGGAGAGAGTTGCAGTGCTGTACTGTACAAGTGTAGAAAGTGACAGGAAATGGCTGAACCATTTTTGCTGTTACTTTTCACATCAGTCTTGCATCATTCCCACTTACCATATACTGTAGTACTGTATCCCTTTGCTTGACTTTTCTCTCTTGATCTGTCCCACACAAGAATGGAACAAGAGTAAAGACAGAGATAGACAGAATAGTAACTTAGTTGTTTTTTATTTAACAGATGTTAAATATACAACATATTACCATATTGCTTCTGTCATGACTTAACATTTGGTTTACTTGAATCTCGTTAGTTCCTCATTATTGTTGTTCTTCCTTAAAATTTTTGATGCTGAATGTTTATATAATTACCATATATGAGTTCCTTGCCTTGCCAGTCTTTTCCTGTACAAAGATAGATTAAGAATTGCCTGGCATACATTCCTGGTTGATAATGTTACAGTGTTAGCATTAATAGCGAAGTTATTGTGAAGAACTCACTGTTTATAGAAGAGTGTACTAAGTGAAGAATTAAAATTACACTGTACTATATGAGTAAAGAGTGTACTGAGTGAGGAATAAATGACCATATAAGACAGATACAATACAGTTTATACAGTGATAAAGTGATAGTCTTATTCCAAATTTTTTACATGATTTATGTTGATATAAAATTCTAAAAAGGTACTGCTGGGGCCCCCCACAGGGCTTGAAAGCTATGAGTAAGTGCTCAGGTGGTATGGGCATATGGAGATATTGGATAAATCAGGTTTAAGTGGAAAAGTATAATAATGTGGTCCACAGTACAGTGTTTCGAGAGGTTGAAAAAGAAAAGGAGGAAGTGCCATGGTGGTACAGTATGTATATGAGGAGAGATGAATGAAATCAGGGTAAAACAACTTGGTGTGTATTGTTGAGGATTTGATATGACAGTACTGTACTGTAGTAGATTTTATGAGTTTGGTTTATAGCCATGTAAATTTATATCAAGGTTACTTACATTAAGTGGCTGATGTAACTTCAGAGCTTTTAGTGATGTGACTTATATTTGTAATAATTGTATGGTGATTCAGGGTAAATATGGCTCATGTAACTCTTGCATTGTACAGTATTGAATTGTAATTCATTTGTAATATATTGCCTTCTGTGTGGGTATATGTTGAATTTTGTTCATGTTTTCTTTTTTTCTCTTTTCTTATCAACCTTAGAATCTATTTATCTCCACTTTTAGGTTCTTTTGGTGCATTCTTAATGGGATAGTATATCCAAATGTTTCAGCTGTTGACCAGGCCATAATCATTAACTGTAAATCCGAAAGCTTCCATCCTTGAAACCATCATACGTTTTTTTTTTCTTGCTAGCATCTCCCATACCAGAAGGTGTGGGAGATGCTAGCTTGGATCTGACATAAGTGTGACTGAGTACATAATTCTAAATACTGCCTTGAAAACATTTCACAGGTGCAGCCTTGCACTTCTGACACAGATGTTTAGGGACAAGTCTACATGAGGCCATTCAGGATGTCCAAAGGAAAAAAAACGTAGTGAAATATGTTTCCATTATCTTTAGTACATTATATAAAGTTTAAGTGCATCATCAGCTATGGAGTCTTTATTACTGATTGGGAGCAGTAGTTTTGTTAATAGGTCACTCATGTGGCTAAGGAGGTATACTGGATTACTTCCCTTCCTCTGAGAAATTAGTAAAATTAGCAGGGAACTGAGTAGAGTAGAAACCTGATCACCACTTGACACATGACACATGGATACACTAGACAGGTAGCCTGCAGTACACTCAATAGTACCTTGTTCTTCTGGATAAATTTTACTGCTGTGAAACAAGGCAAACCTTTTAGACACTGGCTTGCTCTAATCAAAAGTGACAGTTGATTGTGTCTCAGGGCACATCCTTGTCTCCTTAACTACAAGGGATTTTGTGCCTCATTCCTCCATTTATACATCCAAGGAAACAGACATATTATGACAGTACTGTACTGTGTTGGACACAGGGTCTCAAAGTGTCCATCAAATGGACACTTTAAAAATCAAATGCACAAAATATATAAATAATCAAAGGGTTTCTCCTAAAAAATCAAATGATTATTCCCAAGAATGAATTACTGTGGTAGTTTTTCTTCACTGAAAATTTGTATACCGTATATACCCGTGTATAGCCTGAGTTCTTAAGACCAAATTTTTGGGCAAAAAGTTGGGGGTCGACCTCTATACGGGTAATAGTTTCGTTAGGTTGAAAAATATTTACCAGTAACTACCAGTAAACAATGGAAACGACGCACTAATGCACCACCCGCTGTGAGTGTCGGTACAGTTGCCAGGGCAGATCTCTTGCGTCATCATAGCAAGCCCAAAGTAGCCAAATCCATGGTATGGTATGCACAGGAGTATGTAAAACATAAAGTATTCATTTTTAAAAGTTATTTATAGATACATAAAGTTTTGTTAATTAAATTTGAAACATCAATATGATGTGAGTCAGGTCATCTACACACAGTTGCCAGTTTCAAAATTTTCCTTTTAAAATTTTAAGTTACCGAGTATTTCTTTTCCCAAATCGTTTTACAATACTGTAGGTAAAACAGTATACTATTGTGCAAACCCCACAGAAAAAAAATTAACAAATGAAGACACCAAAAATGTAAAAAAAAAAAATGCTGTCTGACTTGCAACACTGTTGGTAAGTCCAGGTCTTTTAGCCCGGAGAGTCGCATAAATATCTAAATTACTAGTATTTGTTTGGTGTCTTCTGTATTTTAAAATGAATACTTGTAAATTAAAGATACACGTAACATTGTATTATATAAAACATCATATTTCTGGAAAATAAGAAGCAGAAAATAGAATACACAGTAAACACAATTTCAACGTCACGTAAATTAAAGCTATAGAAAGGGCCGGTGCAAACACAAAGCCTCCACGACCAGGGGGCTCTACACGTATCATGGAAACTGATTGCGTGTTTTTCGAATCATTTTCAGTTAAAAAACTGTTACATCACAAGTGAATTAGGATAGAATATTATTGTAATACAATAGTTTTTTAACTGAAAACCATTCGAAAAGTGATTACGGTAACATCTTTTCAACGAAAGAAAGCTAAAGTCATTGTTTTTGTCACGATTTTATCCCACTTTCCACTGTAATACGTACGTCATTTCAGCAAAAATATTACATTTCCATATTCTCAGAAATAAATAGTAGTTTTGCTGAAACGTGATGTATTTCAATGTAAATTAGGATAAACTACATGACGAAAACAAAAGACTTTACCAAACCTTCCGATGTTCAAGATATGTTACTCGTTTTTTTAATAGTTTTCGGCTAAAATACTGTTATATTAGTGATATTCTATTCATACTGTGGTTGATATAATACATTCACGGAATGTAATATTTTTTGCTGAAATGACGTACGTATTACAGTGGAAAGTGGGATAAAATTGTGACGAAAACAATGACTTTTGCTTTCTTTCGTTCAAAATATGTTACCGTAATCGCTTTTCGAATGGTTTTAGTTAAACTTCTTCTGTGCTTTACAATAATATTCTATCCTAATTGACTTGAATAAATACTAAGATACAATATTTCTGAATATTTTCATTAAAATCCATCAAAATCATTTTCCTTGTCATCGTCTGCAGCACCAAACAGCTTCTCCCAGTCCTCTCCTTGAACAGGGCTAGAGGGTACGTGTTTTTTGAATCGTTTTCAGTTAAAAAACTATTACATCACACGTATATTTTACCTAAACTGCGCCTGAATGAATATATTCTCGGAAATAAATAGTAGTTTTGCTGAAACGTAATGTATTTCAATGTAAAATAGGATAAAATACATGACGAAAACAAAAGACTTTACCTAAGTTTCCGATGTTCTTGAGATGTTACTCGTTTTTTTAATAGTTTTCGGTTAAAATTCTGTTATATTACAATGATATTCCATTCATACTGTGCTTGATATAATACATTGACGGAAATGTAATATTTTTGCTGAAATTACGTACGTATTACAGTGGAAAGTGGGATAAAATCATGACGAAAACAATGACTTTTGCTTTCTTTCGTTCAAAAGATGTTACCGTAATCGCTTTTCGAATGGTTTAGTTAAAAAAACTGTTGTATTACAAAAATATTCCCTCCTAATTGACTTGAATAAATACTTGAATGGAAATATACAATATTTTTGTTGAAACTACCTGCGTTTCAGTGTAAAGTGTCGTAATAATAAATGGTAAACAAGTTTATAGAGACGTGTGTTTCTCCTGATTTTGTTGTTCCTTTACCCTCAAAAACTGAACGACTATAAGCGAGAATATCATAAATTTCACGATTTCTTGGTCATAAAATCGGAGTCGATGGGATGACCTATATCTGAGGGGTTATAGAGTATATACGGTATGTGCATTAATAAAAAGTAATATTTACTGATTAGAATACAGTACTTCAGGTCATGATCTGGAAGTGTTTGTTTGTTGTTGTCAGTGACTTAGTACTTAATATATTTCATTATGTAAGTAAGGGTGTCTGATTAAATCAGACTGAATAGCTGTTCCTGTGTATACATGACTTTGCCAGTGTTTTTCTTTACCATTTACACACAAGTGTAAACAATGCTTGTTTGCTAGACTTATCTCAATTTTCTGATACAATACACTGTTAAGGATATATTCATGAGATAAGATGTATTTAATGTCATGTTAGTGACTGATGCACCACAAGATAAATCTTTAGCTATTAGACATAATACTGCATATCTCCTAATCATGTTGTTGTGTTTGATGGTTAAACTGGATGATATTGATATAGGAAAGTCATAGCCAGGTCAGCAGTTGTGTAGGCTCAAATTCTTGTAGCATGCCTGTTCTTAGACAATTTTTTTTTTTTTTTAATTGGGCACCCCCCTACATCCTTGTGTAAGGTGAAGTGCAGAAGCATTTACAGCGCCCAACAGGGAAGCATGCTTAGTTCACGCTTGCCTTTATGTCTCATGAGTTAAGGGCGTAGAAGCCTGAAGAGTCAATGGTTTATGTCTAAGCAAGTTATTGGAAGCTCCAACAACTTGTCCCTGAACACATTGGCAACTTTCGATTTACAGCAGGTACCTACTTTGCTGCTAGGTGAACATGGACCAAGGGAGGCTAGGAAGTGTGTCCGAACAACTTTCCACTGGCCCAGGAATCGAACCCGTGACATCTCGCTTGTGAGGCAAGAGCGCTACCGTTCTACCCACAGGCGCCCCCTTCTTAGATAATGTTTGAATAATTCTCAAATGTTGTGAAGATGTCTATCAGCTATTCCTCAAAAATACCAGACTTCACAACATTATTTGCTCAATGTTTTAGGGACCCCTAAGAAATTTATCATCTTACTTCCTTGGCAAATTTTTTTAGTACAGGTAATTCATATCTGAATTACAAATGTCTCCAGATCACATGCTGTATGATGTGGTGTCGTCTGGGTGTGTGTTCGTAAACTCTTCCTTGTCCAGAGCAAATCTTTTATATCAGTGTACTGATATATATTTTGATGGACCTTCACTTACATATGGTACTGTATATTCAGTATCATCACTAGGTGAAACACACAATACCAAATTTATGTCTTGTGTCCAAGGTCATAGTTATATATGGTGATGGGTTAATGATTTACCGTAGTGATCTTGTACAGCACGGTATTAGTTAAAAAGACTATTGTAGATGAACACAAAATAATTGTGTATTTGTGTAAGCAGAAAGAACATTTTTTTTAAGCTGTAGAAGTATAACTGGTATGTTTGACATTGAAGTTTTAATGTTATTACTCTGCTGCTTCAACAACTATGGTTTTGAAGTACATAACAAGATTAGCAATTACATTGGCCCATCAAGAATTAAAAATTACTTTGAGAGATTGAATTTTCTGAGTCTGGTGTGAAAGTGTCCCTCACATCCTACAGCAGACAGGTCATTAAATATTTAGGTAGACAGATGACTATATTGTCATCTCCAGTGACAGTCTGTTCTATTTTCATCATCAGTTGAACTCTTGAAACATCACAAATTAATAGAATATATTACTCTAATATCTAATCAGGGAATATAAGTTTATTCACTGCTTGATGATTGTCTTATACAGTATATTATGTGAGAAAAAATTTATAGGGTTTACCCTTTGAACTCACTGTCTAAGACATTGGGTTCATGCTCACAGTCAAGTAAAGTTGATGTGTTGCTACATGCTGTGATATGCACAGAGTCAATCAGTGAATTATGTCAAGGTCTCAAGCTAGAACACTCTCTCTACCCATAAATTGCCACCAAAGGTGGGCACGCGCAATTTTTTTTTGAGTCGCAACCACAACCGTAACTCTGCTGAAATAGTTGCGCCACAACCATTTTCAAAAAGTTTCGCCGTGACCGCAACGCGCAACTTTAAAAAAATATTAATAAACAAATACTAAAATAAAAAAATTGACTATTTACAAGTAAAACAAAATATAATTGATGCAAAAAAGTTAACATCAATATTTTATTACAAAATTACAAGAAAATGCCTCACTGCCACTGGCCTCCATCTCAGTGGACTGGCTGTCAACAGTCTCAGTCACTTCAACTTCCGTGTCCATGTCCTGGTCGGCAGGATCACTGCTGCCGGCCACAGACTCCTTCCTCCTCGTCACAAAACGATCCATAATACTAGTAATAACAAGAAACTGACGCCTTAACTGCAGTGCGACTGACTGTCTGACTGGTTATGACGTGAATCATTCTTCCCTCCCCTTCCCTCGCTGTAGTTGCCAGATTTCATCTTTCACATTAATTCTAGTTTCTAGAGTTTATGTGAAAGATGAAATCTGGCAACTACAGCGAGGGAAGGGGAGCGACGGGGGGGGGTGGGGGTCTCATCTGGTTAACAGTTCAGAAATATGCTGCCCGACCTGTATCATGTATATGCTGAATCATTCCATCAGAAACAGAAATTTTTGTAATGTGCGGCTCTAGAGATGCCCGTTTGTTTATGTGGTTGTATTCCAATTTTCAATTATTGCCAAAAAAAATTGCGAGTTGCACTTGGAAATGCTTGTAAAAGTTGTGCTGCAACTCTCTGGAAAAATTTACGGCGCAACTGCAAGCGCAACCAAAAAATTATTGCGGCACAAGTTGCTCCGCAACTTTTTGTGGCGCAACTGCCCACCTTTGATTGCCACATCCTTAATGATTAAGAATTTTCACTATTGATGTTCATTTTGTATTTTTGCAAGGAAATTGCTGATGTCAGGTACAGTACCTGCAAAACAGACAGGTGTTTGATCTCAGAATATCTATGAATAAACCAATTGTTTTGGACACATCAGCTCTTCTCTCTTTTGTCATTTTCTTATATTTTGTATCACATGATTATATACTGTACACTAATAATTTTGTTCCCTCTAATACTGTTATTCATAAAGCTAGACAGTACATTATGTCCACTGTGTAATAGCTTCTTGTAGGATATGATGTTTTCTGTTGCTGTGTTTGTTATTTACAGATACTGTATGTTGTTCTTGTTTCTTTTATATTTTATACTATTTCCTAAGTGTTCGTATGTGATTCATTTGTTTCTTATGTATTTTACTTTTAGGTTCTTTATGTTTGTTTGTTTTTCGTTTCTATCCCCCGTTTCCTCTTGTGTTGTGATTAATTCGTCTCAGAATCGGGAAAAGATTTAAATATGTTCTGTATTGATGCACAAAGCAACTTTAATATAAAAATTTAAATTATACAATATTTTAATTTGATCTTGTTTCATTGTTTTTTTAATTTAATTTATAAGTTTGGTATTTTGGAATTTAGCTCTAAATATTTTCTCATTTGAATTACTGTGGTAAGGAAAACTATCTGCATGATTTTATTTCAAGAGAAACTCCTTTGAAATTGGTACTTTAAGCAGAAAAAATTTGACATTTTTTTATGGGTGAGATTTAATGAAAAACAATTAATAATTGGTCATTTGCCAGTTATTTGGGTCAACTGGTGATGTTATTTAAGCAACACTGTACTGTACTGTAATAGTTTCAACTGTCCGGTGCATTAGAAAGCAACAGAAAACCAACTTTAACAGAAAGTCCATTATAACTTATCATATTGATTGTTCCTTACCTTGTAAATATAGGATTTGAAGCCCTAAACTTTCCTAAGTTTAGCCGCTTGAATTTGGGAGTCTCTGTGCTGAATTAAATCATCTGGTGTTAACCACTCTTAATACAGTACTGTACATGTACAGTACAGTACTGTATGTTGTTTCTTATGTAATTGTCTTTATAAACTGACAAGTTCTGGTATAGGAAGCCCTAAAATGCCTGTGTCAGCACCTCAGCAACTTTCAATGTTGTGAAAGAATTAAATTATGGAGAAAACAAATATTTCAGATTTTTTTTTTTTTTTAAATTTGTAAACCAGATCTTCATAAATCAGGGACTGTGTGTACCTAGTTGCTTGCTTGGCAAGCACAGGAAAACTTGGGAAATAATTGTCTTATGTTTTACTGAAAAGTGGAATTAAAAGAAAAGGATGATTACTGGTATGTATATGAAAAAGATAAGAGGCTTATTGCTGTATGTTTGGTGCTAAAAACAAAAGATTGTGAATCAGGGTAAACGTATCTCCTTAATATGTTTATCTGTAACAGAACAGTTATATGCTATATAATGTACAGTATGTTACTCAGTTGTTGAGCTGAGGAATATACACAGTAGGTACTCATTATACTTACAATATGTCTAGAAAAGAGTGTAGCAGAGGGGAGTTAACCCTCTTGGCGTCCATTTTATGCATATGTGGGTGAATTCTTATGCATATATGTGTATCAAGACCCCCAAGAGTGTTAATTAAAAGAGATGGAAATAAGGAGACAAGAAAGACGAGAAATAAATTGTAGTGGAATGGTATGGAAGCCGGTGTGTCTGCTGATGGATGTGTGTGTGGTGAGTTGAATAACTGAGGGGAAAAGCAGTGTTGTACGTTGACACCGTTAATTTAATGCCGTCAATGGACAGCGGCAACTTTTTGTTAACGCTGACGCCATCAATTTTTGGGGCAGGTGACGCTACAGGTGACGCAGTCAACTTTTCACCCGAGTGGAGCGTCAGGCGTCAATTTGTTCGTCAACTTCTAAAAATTTTTATTTGTTCAAGTTCGATTTTCAATTATCTTGTTATAAAGACGACCGACAAGGCCATGAAGGAGTTGTTCATCAAATACAACACCCCCATCCCCTCTAGAGCTGCCGTGGAGCGCATGTTCTCCATGGGCAAGGACGTCTTGAGGCCCAAGCGCAGCAGAATGAGCGACAAGCATTTTGAGATGCTAGTATTCTTGCGGGGGAACAAATGAATAATTAAAATGATATAATATAAATCATAATAAATGATTAAAAATTCATGAATATTTTTTATTTTGCATATGTTAGTCCCATACACAGGAGAATATGCGTTTCGGGGCTGCATTTGTATGTCACTGAAAACTCGTTGACGCTAGGTGTTGACGCTGACGCTAACGGCGTCAATTTATGAAATCATTTACGCCGACGCTAACGGCGTCAATTTATGAAATCATTTATGCCGACGCTGACGGCATCAAATTTCTCAGCTGTTTACGCTGACGCTGGTGGTGCCACTTTTTTCGTTGACGCGTACAACACTGGGAAAAGTAATTACCGTAGTACATTGAGAAATACTTAGAGAATCATATCAAAAGAGGCAAATATGAGAATGTACAGGGGAATAATTAATCTGACATTATTGTATTGCTGGAAAGCAGAAACTTTGAATTTAAAAGGAGCAAGTAAGTTTTATAAGACAGATTTCATGTCTAAGAGCAAAATGTGGATGAATAGGATGTAATAAGTATAATGAGAGTAAGATGTGGATATGAAAGAAGTATCACACAGTACTAATATGGTTTACTAGGGTGATGTGAATGTATTGAGAGAATGGGAAATGGTAAGATTGGTAAAAATGGTGAATAAATCAGAGGCTAATGGTAAGAGAGAAAAGGATAAACCAAGGAGGAGATGGAAGGATACGATGAAGCAAACACTATAATACAGTACTGTACTGTATGATGCGAGGGGGATGGGCATCCACAAAGCATAGGTCATAGTGCATGGTATAAAGGTAGTTTTGGGGAATTGATGAGCTCTGGATGTGTGAAGTGACATTGACAAAGCAGGTGGAAAATAAAAACTCAGCAGTGGCGGGAATCGTCCTTAAAGGGTTCAAAGTGCAATAATGTAAGTAGGATTTTCAGTACGGATGTTTCTCTGTACAGTATTATTATTATAATTTGTTTTGCCAGTGAAATTAGGATCCAATTGGGAGGATTATGGACATTGAAGCTTGACTATCCCTCCAATTCAAGCTGGATAAAGTAGAATTGAATCAGTTGTTGCATAGTCGGTTGGTGTAAAAGACAGGTACAGTACTGAAAAGTTTGTGAAGTCAACCAGAAAATGGTGTTCATTAACCGTGGTGGTTAAATTACCTAGGAAAAAAAAAGTAAAATGTACAGTAGAGTCAAGAAAAAAGACGAATATTAGATACAATTACCCTGTATAAAATTTATTTTATATTTGTTAATGGTAAATACTGAAAGACATGGGCTCTTTAACTATTGTATGGTGTTTATTCTTGATATGCTTAAGCCTAGACCTGCTTCAGGCAAAACCCAATAATGTGTAGTGAGGATAAGTCATATACTCACTGGGAGCATAGATGGTGGACATGTGAGCTGTTTAAAACAAGATAATACTCATTTCCCAACATGGATACATGAACCTCCAGTAGTTCCCCTTTGGCAAGATCAGGAGTTTGAGGGAACTTGGATCTTTATAATTGACTTTATCTGTTGGGGAATACCATACACTGTACATGAACTCTCATAAATTCTTCATCTTTTACTCATCTAATTGTATTTCACACTGAGTTCCCATTTATTGTTTGCAACCAGAGGTTGTTATTATTGTTATTCATATAAATATTTATTCTGTAAATATTCTGCCAAATTCCTTTTCCATTGTAAGAAACTGTAAAGCTGCTGCATAATTTACACATACGTTACTGTACTTCCTAAACTTTCACTCCTAGTACTACTGTACTATAATTCTGCACCAGTACAGTACAGTACTTCAGGTTACCACGCCTCACCTCTCCATTTTAGATTATCCAATTCAGTTAATCAAAGTTAAATTTTTTTAAGATGTACAGGGAGATGACTGAATAAGTAAACACAGTCAGTTTATGGTTTTTAAATGTCAGTCAAAGCCAAATTGCTTTCACCACATTGTCAAGAGTATTCAGCAGTACAGTAAGATTCTGTGTGGCACTGCTTCTTAATGTTTCATGTATTTCTCATGTATGAATATTTATTTGAAATCCTGATTACTTTATCTGTCCCATTTTTTTCTTGAGTGCGGGTATGTATATTTATAAAAAATGAAGATTTCGGTTTATGTCAGAGAAATGAAAATGGCCAATATTTTATTTGCAAAGTATCAATAAGCCTTTAATTTGATTTTTAAAATGTTTATTCTAAAGACTGTTGGGTTACTGTACCCTTAACAAACTCGTGACACACATTATCTTTCAAACTGCATACCATAGCAAACAGTGTAAGATAAACAAACCCAGATTGTAAAGCCACCACCCTTATTGCCTATGTTGAAACATTCTGTATTCTATGGTCATAGGAAAATAGTTTTAATGCTCACAATAAAGGGTGATGTTTCCACACATTATGGTCTCTTCCTGATCTTCTAATTCAGTGGTTCTCAACCTTGTTTGCCCCATGCACCCCTTTCACCATATGTCAGAATGTCATTCCCCCCTCCTTTCCAAAATTGTCTGCCTCAAAATGTGCATTCCAAATAATATGCATATAACACTGAAAATCCTTTATTTTTTCCATATTAGTACATATACATTTACAATTTTACATGAATTATTTTTATAGTGGATTTTTACAAATTAAATGCCAATTGAAAATGTTGATGGATTTATAAAACTTGAATAAAAGTAAAATAGTTTTTTTTTTATTTATAATGAATTACTTAACAGACCAAACTGAAGCATAATGCAATAAACAAAAAGTTCAATAGAATGCCAGGATATTGTAAATTTGTAATTAATTTTATTCAGATGAAGATTACAGTCAATGAGAAACCTGTGATTGTTTTTTCTTCGCCAATTCTGGGATACGCGGAGGAGTGCTTGAAAGGGCACAACGCAGGTCATTTTCTACCTCTAATCTACTACGTTGCTTCGTTATAATTTGCAACAGAGTTGAAAAGCCTGACTCACAAAGATATGTCGACACAAACGGAAGCAATGCACGGATAGCTCTTTCTGCCACTTTCGGGTAGGAATCGCACATCAAGGGCCAAAATTCTGTGATTGATTTCTCATCGAACATATCTCTTGCTCCCGAATCAGTTTCTGAAAACCTGAATTCCCCCCCTGGGGGGAATTCCCCCCCTGGTTGAGAACCCCTGTTCTAATTAATATAGTGTTATTGAATGTTTATCCCAATACAGTAAATGCTTTTTTAATTGTTATTAGGAAATGTGTGCTTTTGTCACTGTTGTCCTCCAAGTCTATAATTAAAAAACATTGAGCAATATCCAATTGTACAGTTGCTATTTTGATGTAGAAAAATAGGTCTTCTTACTGGTAAATTATATCATAGTTGGTAGTTGTGATTTCAGAGCAATGGTTATGCTCTCATTCTTGTCTGTAATGACATTTTAATAATTACTTTGTAAAAATGGTTATAGTGTACATGTATTATTGTAACACACCACACAAACGATATACAGGTTGTACCTCTCTAGTCCGGCATTCTGTGGTCCGGAAACTCCTGTGGTCCGGAACGTTTTTAGTTTGCCCATACAGAAAATTAATTTGAGTGGTACTTTCGATGTTTGTTTTTTTGTGTCCAAATAAAAAACGTTGAATTAAAAACTCGCGAAATTTGAGAACCAACTGTACAACATTTAACCCTTCAATATGTCTTCAAAGAGACCACGAAGCAGTGAAAGTGGTGCTAGTGCTTCCAAGTATAAGCATAAGTCACTATCTATCCAGGAAAAGGGTGAATTTCCATGGTCCGGCACCGGTCAGGTCCCGAGGTTGCTGGACTAGAGAGGTACAACCTGTACTGTATATTTATGTCACACACAGTGTTATTACATGGATACATTCATGTTCGTTCTACATAAATAAATAGCGGTGATGGTGTAAGGAAACTAAATTATCAGTGTTATCATCATCTCACTTCTGTCCATTAATCACAAGCTTTTGTTTCTTTTCTTTCACAGACCTGTTGCAACACTTAAGAAACCAGTTCTCATCTAAGCTTAAACAGCACATGACAAAATAGACCTCTTGAATCAAACAGAGCAAGCTAGATTTCAATCAGAACATAGCATATTGTTGATAGACTTAAAATTTAATCTGACTGGTCAGGATTGAAACCAAAACAGAGCTTTCTCCAGATTCAAAAATATGGTGTAGAAAAGCAGCTTAGATGATTAGACACTTGAGATGGGAAACTCAGTCCAGCAGGTATGTGAGTACTCAATGGTCACTTAAGGGGTAGTAGGTAATGACTGTGACTTTTATATATATATATATATATATATAGGTTACCGAACACAATTGTTCCAGGTGGATGGGTTAACCTCGCCATTGTTTCAATGGGATTTTGGGTAATTGGTTCCAGCTCACCGAAAATTACATATAAAGTAAAACAAAAATGCAGTAAAGTACACTTACTTTGAGGTGTGTGTATGTAAGGCTCCTGGTTGATGATGATGGGAATTAGAAGTGGTGGTGGAGGAGAAGAGGAGAAGAATGGGTATGAATCACCCCATGCTTGATTCCGTCATTTCACCCATAAAATTTTAAGTTCACTTGGTGTAATTCAAGATTATTTTCTTTAAATCAACACCGCACTGCACTATATATTGTCAATATGTTAAATAAATTTCAGAATGACCAATAATTGTACTGTAAAAACGTAAAAATACTCTGTGTTCAAGAGACCCACAAGCAAGATGTTTCCTCCACTGAACAGAGACACAAACTGAGGCCTTGGTGGGTGAGTCAAGTGGCTGATGGGCGCACCAAAAACTAGTTCCCTGTACTGCAATATTGTAAGATAAGTGTTAAAATTACTAAAAATTTTAATATAGAACTTGGAAAATTGTTGAATAGTACAACCTTCTTGATATTTACTCCAATTTTAACGAATGTAAGCCCTAGAACCGATTTCTGTATTGGCAGACTAATCTTCCAGCTGGTTAGCAAGCCAAAGCATGTCGAAACATTTTCGTAAGAATTTCGTTAACCGAAATGAATATTCTTATGGAAGGTAATTCGTTAACCGAGGGACCACTGTGTGTGTGTGTGTGTGTGTGTGTGTGTGTGTGTGTGTGTATATATATATATATATATATATATATATATATATATATATATATATATATATATATATATATATATATATATATATATATATATATATATATATATATATATATATATACTGTATATATAAAAAGTAAGACTTAAAAGCAATAAAGGTACTGCATACAGTACCACAGTACCTGAACAGCTATACATATTCATGCAAGGTGAGGTTGCTGGAGGATTATAGGTACACTCCAAATAAGACAAGTACAGTACAGTATTACACAGATCTGGTTATAGGTGAAGATCAAATTGATATTACCACGGGAGAGCTTTGTCATATACAGTACAGGGTATAATTATTTTAGCAGTGATACATATAAAGATCAAATAAGACAGTGGCATATATATCAGTAGCTGGTGTTTGGTATTATAACAGGCATACAGATCAGTAGCTGGTGTTAGGCATTATAACAGGCATACAGATCAGTAGCTGGTGTTAGGTTCATCAAGAGCATTATGAATCAAATTCACAAAAAAGTAATTAGATTTTTAATTGCAGTGAATTAGTTGAGAAAAAGCTATACTGTATATTTATTGTACGATTAAAAGCAGGTGTTTAATATTACACAAATAACATGGTTGCACATTCCTGGAAAAAAAAGGATGTGATTGGAGGTACAACATTTCATTGTTTAATACTGGTAATTATTATGTTAGGGAGTTGTATCTAGAATGAGAAGAGAGAGTGTAGTGAATTTGACTGTTTATCCAAATTTCAGATTTTTTGTATATCCTACATTACAAATGGGAATTCTTCCCAGATTAACTGAACTGTTCAATGTAGAGGACAAAGCCTCCTGCACTGTACTTTAATGTGTTAACGGTGTTAAATGAAATTATATTATTAGTCCTCTTAGGTGATTTGTATTCCACATTTTACATGTACTGTAATAAAAATATCCTCATTCTGGAGTCTTAACTATTATTTCTCAAGTTCAGCCTAGCATCATTAATAAAGTTTGTTGTACTGTACTGTAGTTTCACAGCTTAAAAGCACTGTCTTGTTATTATTTTAGATAGCAGTGGTCATTGAAAATCTCATAAACATTTTGCTTTACCATTATTGCCCAAAAGAGAACATCACATTTGCAGCAACACTTGTACAGTATGTTATTACATCCAACTAGCATCTGTAATACCTTGACATTTTTATACTACCCAGACTCATGTCATGATACATGGACACATACAGTATACTGTAAATATGTATTTCTTAATGGCCTTAAAATATTGTTGATGATAATGATTAATACACTCATGTGCACAATCATTTAACAAAAAATACCAAATTATTTTTTTTTTATGGTTTCATTTTTGTCTTTGTGCTAAGATTATTACTATTGATTTGACAGATTCCTAAAGTCATCTTAAAATAATTTGCCTATAATGAGCTTGTAAGATTTATTTATTGTTTTTTATCCTAATGCCGTGATTAATCTCATTGGCTAAACAATTTGTATCTGTTGATTTTTTTGTGTGTGTTTAAGAAAGAGAGAGAGGAGTGTGGATGTGTTTTTGTGAGCACAGTCATAATATTAAACGAGTTTTGTGTGATATAGTACTGCACATACTGTACCATAATCCAAATACTGTATACTGTAACTAGATTGAAATGAACACAAGCAGTGGATATATTTGAGAGAGATACAGTACAGATGCAGTACAGTATTTATAATTGGTGATAAAAAGAAAACTATCATCACTTTTATAATGGTAGAAGCTCACTGTTTAATCATTTGAACTAAATTAAAGTGGAACAAATGTAAAATACAGTATTGTTTTGAGTCATTTTTATTCCTGGCTGCATGTTTACCCTAAATTGTGGAATGTTTGAATATTTAATAACTACTCTACTGTATTGTACTGTACTGTCTTGGTGAACTTTGCAAATTTAAATACTGAACAGAACCAAATACACTGTATCTTCAGTTGAAAATCAAATTGAAGATCCTTGTCACTGGTACAGTATCTGATTCTCTTAATTAATAATATAATTAGATATATTGACCTTCATTGTGTAGTTTTTATTTATCATTTTCAACTTATCGGATTACAAGCTGTAGGTTTTGGATTATTATTGAAACTGTTGCGATGAAAAACAAAGAAATAACAGCAATAGTGTTGGTGAGAGACTTAAAAATACAACTGTCATGTTAGATTAAGAATGACAATAGGACCAAAGTTCAGTGAATCTGAGTTGTTGTAGTTTCAGAGCTGTTGAAAAATATGCTTCTATACACTTACAAGTACACAACAATTTATTGCTCTGATGGTACAGTAGTACAGGTGTACAGTATTTGGAGGATGGTTGTAATACTTGTATGAAATACAAATGATTCACATAAGATTACTCTTGAAATCTCCAAATAAACATGAAAGGAAGTTATTTTAGTGTATCTAGGTACATTACTGGAAGTTTCTGAAAAAGATTGTATTTTTTTTTTTTTAAGAAAGGGTGACAAGCTTCCAATAATGCTCTATTAGGCTTTACATAATTTAATACAGCTATTGTAAACATAGATTTTTGTTGTTGACATGATTGTATATATCATGGGAAAGGCTCTTTGCTTTATGTACTGTGTACTGAATGGCTAATTACACATGAAAGAACTTAGAACAAAGTGTCCTTTATGGATGACCCAATGCCACCCTAACCCAAAGCCTTGGTACAACCTCACAGTGTCTTTAAAGGAATAATGTACTGTACTGTACTGTATTAACTTTCCCTATAATACTCTCTATTTTGAGGACCTGTCAAGATCACTGTAGGATGTCTTGATGTTGAAATAACTATACAGTACTTGTTGATTGTGACCCCCCACCCCCATTTTTTTGTTTTTTTTATTTTTTTAAGAATCATAACTTATTTTTTTGAGTGTGTGATATTGGTGTTCTAAGACAACTCACTTCAGATTCAGGACAAATGAAATTGTTTTAGAATACTGTACAGGTATTTCAGATATATATTCAGTACAGTATTGCATATACTGTACTGTATGTTTGAGTGTGTGTGTGTGTGAAGTAACAGTGAGGAATAATATTGTTATGGGGCTTATCTGAATATAATCAATGATAATAAGTAGTTGGCTGTAGAGTTAATTTTTAGATTGTGAATGGATTATACATATACTGTTTATCTGTGTGAAATATGATAGTGCCAATAACCAAAGGAAATATCGTGTATTGTGCCTTTTTAAACATTTATAAAGATATTCTCAGCAGGAGCCAGTGAATAAAGCAATAAATATTATTGGTGTGTTATTTCCAATAAACATACGGTACATGAATGACAAGCACAGTACCTTGCTAGGCAAGACCTTGGAGCCAGCCAGGCGAGGGTACAGGGAGAGGATGTTTTTGAAGAGTCCAAGTGGTGTAAAATTAAACTAAAGGGAAGGGACCTACTTGTTGTCGGGTGTATCTACAGATCCCCAAACTGTGGCCCACTAAATCAAAGGAACTTAAGAGCCTTAATAGACAATGCGGCGATGCTCAACCCTAGCCACCTCCTTATCATGGGGGACTTTAACTATGGCGACATTGACTGGAGAAACGAGCTCATCCCGAATGACTTGAATAACCCTGCTACTCTTTTTGTTGAAACTCTGAGAGATAATTTTCTGTTCCAATGTTAGAGACCCGACACATTACAGAGGGGAGCAAACACCCAAGTCACCAGACCTCATCATAACAAACGAGGAGGGCATGGTGGCCAAACTGGAACACCTTGCCCCAGTTGGCACCAGTCACCATATAGTGTTGTCATTCAGATTTAACTGTTACCTAGTTCAGGATAAGGCCAGGCCAAGGTGCAAATATTACAAGGGAAATTACAATG
Organism: Homarus americanus; assembly: GCF_018991925.1. Lineage (NCBI taxonomy): Eukaryota > Metazoa > Arthropoda > Malacostraca > Decapoda > Nephropidae > Homarus > Homarus americanus. Next base: position 3,898,038 of record NW_024723050.1, on the reverse strand, counting down.
GGATGAGGGAAGAGATGAGAGGTATCAACTGGCCTGACTCATTAAGGCACAAGAACGCAGACACTACGCTGAATATCATAACTAGTAAAGTGACCCATTTGATTGATAAATATATACTCAAGACCAAACCCAGTGCTTCTAGGAATACGAGGGGATCCCTACACATGAACCATGCGGCAGTCGACAAAATTAAGAAGAAAACCCAGAAATTCAAGACGTGGGTTGGGTCAAACAATGAGCAAGACAGGAGGATGTATGCAAGAGCTAGAAACCAAGCAAAGATAGAGTGTAGAAGGGCTGAAAAGGAGTTCCAGAGGCTGGTTGCAAGTAAGGTCAAGTCAAACCCAAAGGCGTTTTACCGCTATGCAAAGTCAAAATTGAAAACGCGAGTAGGAGTATCAGACCTGAAGCATGTGGATGGTAGTTACGCAGATTCTGACCAGGATAAAGCTGAGGCATTGCACAGCTTCTTTTCCTCGGTGTTCACAAGAGTGGATGCAACTAACCTTCCTGCGTTTGAGGACAGACGGTTCGACACAGCACTGACCCACATTGTGTTCACAGAAGAGGGTATTAGAAATAAACTGTCCAGGCTAAAGGTCCATAAGAGTCCCGGCCCTGGCATGGTGCATCCTAGAGTGCTAAGAGAGTTGTGCAACGAGCTTGCAGAGCCCCTGAAGATCCTGTTTTGTAAATGCCTGGTTGAACAAATGGTCCCCAGTGAATGGAAAGTGGCTTATGTGAGTCCTTTCTTCAAGAAGGGCGATCGTCACTCCACGAACAACTATAGACCGTTGAGCCTGACCAGCATAATATGTAAGGTACTTGAGAGTGTTATCAGAGATGCCGCAATGTAACATCTAATACGAAACAACCTTGTAAAGGATTGCCAACACGGTTTTATGCCGGGGCGCTCCTGCTTAACACAATTGCTCAAGGTATTGGTTATTTGGACCCATATTTGACAGTGTACCCCATGAAAGGCTGAAAATCAAACTGGAAGGGTACGGAATTTGGGGAAATGTCCTCGCATGGATAGAAGACTTTCTACATGACCGCAAGCAGTGTTTGGTGATTAATGGCACGAAATCATCATCTGTACCTGTCACATGTGGGGTACCACAGGGCAGGGTATTGGGCCCGCTGTTGTTTGTTTGTTTCATAAATGACATGCCTGACGTTGTACACTCCTCCATACAAATGTTTGCCGATGACGCTAAGTTATTTCGGGAAATTAAGAACCAAGCTGACTGTGAAGAGCTGCAGAAGGACCTCTGTGGGCTCCAGGAATGGTCGAAGGAATGGCTGCTGAGATTCAATGTCACAAAGTGTAAGGGGATGCACCTGGGGTGTACCAACGGTAAGGAGACGTATCATATGTCCCAACGGGATGAAGAAACTGCACTAGTTGAGACTGAATGTGAGAAGGACCTAGGTGTGTATGTTGACAATGAGCTGAAGTTCTCGGGCCATTGCGAGAAGAAGGTAAACCAGGCAAATAAATTATTGGGTCTTATAAGAAGGTCGTTCAGATATCTAGACAGTCCGTCCCTTGTAACGATCTGTAAGAGTGAAGTGCTTCCCCATCTGGAGTACTGTCACCCTGTCTGGTCCCCGAGATATGCTAGGGACTGTCAGTTGGTTGAAAATTGTCAAAGGAGGGCCACCAGACTGGTGCCTGCACTTCGGCACCTCAGCTACCATGAGAAATTGGAGCGCCTGAACTTGCCTAGTTTATATTACAGACGGACAAGGGGTGACCTAGTTGAGGTGTATAAGCATCTCAGGTGGCACTACTCAGTCGAGTGTCCTTACTTGGAGCTGGTGGACGCTTGCCCCACAAGGGGTCACAGCTCAAGATTGAAGAAGCCGCAAGTCCAGAAAACTGTGAGGGCAAACTTTTTCGGAGTGAGGGTTGTAAACTCTTGGAACAATCTACCAGAGAGTGTTGTGACGGCACCGAGTGCGAGCTCTTTCAAGACAAGACTTGACCAACACTGGAGCGGGTTCAGGTACATTTAGGAGCCGGTGCATGCCCAATATTTGCCAACAGTGCATGACAGTGTGGGATACGGGATGTTTGGGTTCGCACTCAGGATGGGATGGAGGAAGGAAACTCACAATGTGTTCTCTGTATACATATTGTATTGGATGTACAGTGCAGCTTGGTGCTGGGAAGGCAGCATGGTTACAAGCGTTGAATAGTGAGAGCTGGTTGGTGAGGGTGCTCAGAGGAGGACCAGCTTGTGGGTCGCCATGCTCGCCGGCGGGAGCGAGGGTTGCCAGGCAGGAGGAGGAGGAGGAGGTGTTGCTTGCTGGTTGGTGTAGGTAGAAAGAGAGGTAGGTCACCACGAGGTCAGGTCTTATATAGCGGAGGTAGGCGTGGCTTAATAGTTGACCTCCGTCACGTAAGGCGGCGCTGGTTGACCTAGACCACGAGGCATACACTGGGGAATTCGCGGGGTCGGCTACTCAGCGACAAACAGCGTTTGTAGGGGAGGTATCCACTACAATACTCTCCCCTTCCCTCCAGGCGGTGTAGGAGACTTGTTGTCTGCAGGGTTGCATGGCACATGTGAGGCAGAACTGGCGGTGCATGCCACATGAGAGCCATAACAGCGAGGGCGTGGATGAGCCGGCCGCTAGTGGAGGCAACAGTCTAGACACACAAGATCTGTGGGAGAAGAGAGGGAGAAAGAGGGTTGTGGAGGCGATGAATGTTGTGCTTCACTCGCGACAGGTACAGAGTCGTCAGATGCGCCTGCTGGGGTGTGTGGGCCTGGGTCAGGAGCAGGGGCTGCGTCAGCAGATGAGGGCTCGTGACAGCAGCTGGGTCCACGACAGCAGCAGGGTGCAGGACAGTAGCAGGAGATACCTGAGGGAGAAAAGAGGGGTGTGTGGGTCCGGGTCAGGAGCAGGGGCCGCGGCAGGGGGTACTGCTGGACCGGGGCGGCGTCTGAGGCAGGACGGGTGTGTTGGGGTGGGTAGGACGTGGTACTTGGGGCAGGAAGAGGAGCTGGTGTCTGCTTAGAGAAGCAGAGCTGCTCTAGGGTGTCTAACCTGCGGTGTAGAGACAGTAGCTGTAGAGCCGATGAGAGCTGCCTCTGTGTGGATAAGCCAGTCTTCCATGTTGCTTGAAGACTGGGAGCGTGATCTGTTTCTCCTCCATCCTGTGTGAGTGCGAATCTCCGGGGGTCACCATTTGTGGGGTATGAGATGTTGGTTCACACTCAGGATGGGATGGAGAAAGGAAACTCACAATGTGCTCTCTATATACATGTTGTATTGGATGTACAATGCAGCTTGGTGCTGGGAAGGCAGCATGGTTACAAGCGTTGAGTAGAGAGAGCTGGTTGGTGAGGGTGCTCAGAGGAGGACCAGCTTGTGGGTCGCCATGCTCGCCGGCGGGAGAGAGGACCGCCAGGCAGGCGGAGGAGGAGCTGTTGCTGGCTGGTTGGTGTAGGTAGAAAGAGAGAGATAGGTCACCACGAGGTCAGGTCTTTTATAGCGGAGGTAGGCGTGGCTTAATAGTTGACCTCCGTCATGTAAGGCGGCGCTGGTTGACCTAGACCACGAGGCATACACTGGGGAATTCGCGGGGTCGGCTACTCAGCGACAAACAGCGTTTGTAGGGGAGGAATCCACTATAAGATCTACAGTTACGTATATACATGGTATGTGAGCCGAACAAAGAGAAAATAGACAAACACAAAGATAAATTAGACAACTGGCCACATACACTACGCTACAGTACAATGAATTCGTTTGACTTTTGATTTTTTTGTCAAGGTGTGGGTGTATCCCTGCAGTACGGTGCCATGCGGGCGCCAGTTATTACTCAGCTGATGAAGAAGTTTGGTCTCGTACTGCAGAGGATGTTGAACATGATTATATTTCTTCAGTAAAATATTCTTACATGTTTAAAATTTGATAAGCATATTCATAAACTATGTAGGAGGTAGTCCGAGAAGACTTCCCACCCACTGAGTAACACCATGGCTCAGTAATCACGGTTGGGGACAGGTGAGGCTCCTTGTTGTTGAATGTTATTACTCGATATAAAAACGAAGGTCTTTAAGTGCGCAACAAGGTTAGTAATACAATAGTCTAACAACAATAAAAAATATGTGAGATAGGACTCTGTGTTAGGCTCGTGGTGGTCTAGTAACATCACGGGACATTTAAATCGTGATGACGTCGCCACTGTTTTAAAAGTAAGTTTATAAACTGTTCACATTATATCTTCCTGTCATTTACAGTATTTCCATCAATGTCGTTGATGTAGAGCACAAACAGGGTGGGTCTAAGGATATATCCTTATAGTACTTCACTGAAAACATTTTACCATTATGACTGTAGCTGCTGTACTCTTGTTGAAGGAGGCTTTATGGTGTACGAGCGGGTTTACCCAAGTAATATTAGAAAATTAAGAGAGATTGGATAAATTACAGAGGAAAATACAAATGTAAATATAAATACAAATCATTTTTGAACAACTGAGTAAATAAATGATAATTTCAGGGTGAAGAAGAAAAGGAGACCATGGGAGTGAAGGAACTTTGGGGTCTTGTGTCCCCAACGGGGGAACTGTTGCCTCTAGCTTCCTTAGAAGGGCAGGCTGTGGCTGTGGACCTCTCCTGTTGGGTGGTTGACTCACAGGCACTGCAGCTGGGACATGTAACTCGCCCACATCTCAGGTCAGTCAGGACATACTGATGAGTATTCAGGGAATGTAACCACTGCTTCTCAAGCAACCTAATGAAAATAAGGACGGGCAAATTTATAGAAAAGCACCGTTCTATCTTTGGATATTGAAAATAGGTTTGGCAAAGGTGTAGACAATGGCTACCACCAGAAGCAATTGTCCGAATTGGTTGAAATTTTTTCTACACACTAATATCATGATATTAAATACAAAAATGGAAACAACAATGCATAGAACCCGACCTAACACACCCATAGGTTGGGTATGTTAGGTCAGGTTTTATTAGGTTCTATGCATTGTTAAACACAGAATACACACTAATATCATGATATTAAATACAAAAATGGAAATGACATGCATAGAACCTAATAGAACCTGACCTAACATACCCCCTTAGAACCTAACCTAATATACCCAGGGTTTGTTAGGTCAGGTTCTATTAGGTCATATGCAAAAGTTTTAAATGTATTTTTCTTAATATAATGCTAATAACATGATATTAAACACAGAAATGGAAATCTTAAGCAACTTACCATAATCGTTGGATTGCGTATTACATTAAAAGTTGTTGTTTTTCGTAATATGTAAGTCTTCCGCATTTTGAACATTTGCAAGTGTTCTTAATTAACCCACGGTCACAAATGAAAGACATCAAGCGAGATTCATCAAGAACCAGGTTTGATAAATCACGATGTGAATAATCACAACCTTCGCAATTTGCCGTGATGTTCAAGAGACGCAGTTTCACGTGATATACACCACCTGTACACCCCTCTTGGGGGATACATGTAAATGTGAGGAGAGACAGTTAATAGAGAATTGTGACGACTGTTAACGGTATTCAAAACAATTAAAAGAGAATGGAATCAGTCTACAATGGCTAGTGCTCTTGTGAACAGGGCTGTGCCCTTCTGAGGGCTGAGTTAGAGAAGGTCAAGGAAGAAAACTTGAAATTAAAGGAAGTGATAGCGAGGATGAAGGAAGAAGACACGAGACAAGGAAACCCCGTGTCTGACGAAAACTGAGGCAAATGGAAGGTTGTGAGGAGAGGAACGACCAAAATGGTGGTGAGAAAAGACACCAAGGATATGACAACAACTAAGTGTAAAAACTCTTTTAGTCCTTTGATAGACGAATTGGACGTTAGCATAGTTCAGGGACAAGGCTGACAAGGAAGGTACGAAAACCCTAATTGTTAGCGATTCCCAGGTACGGTACCTGGATAGAGCTTTTTGTGGTAAAAATAAAAATAGGATGAGGGTGTGTTTGCCAGGAGCTGGGGTGGGGGATATAGTTGACAGGATAGACAATATCTTGTCTGGTAATGGGAACAAACCCATTATCTGTCTCAGTGCAGGAGGCAATGATATTGGCCGGTGAAGGAGTGAAGAGCTTCTTGATAAGTTCAAGACAGCTATAAATCGTATTATGACTAAGAGAGGGATCCCTATCATATGTGGTGTCCTGCCGAGAAGGAGAGTTGGCAGTGAATGGTTGTCAAGGGCAGTTGGTGTCAACGGCTGCCTTGACAGATATTGCAAGTCATTATCAGTCCCATTCGTAGACAACTGGGACAACTTTTATGGCAGAGGGGACCTTTATGCTAGGGGTGGGGTGGCAACCCTGGCTGGATCTCTTGAGAGGGCAGTTCAAAAGATGCCAAAGTCCTTAAACTGCTCGGGGAACATATGAACATGGGGGTGGAGGAGACTGCAGTGGGAGCGGGTAAACAAAGTGAAAGGTTACTGATAAATAGCGCTAGGAATGATGTCAAAACTAAATTAGGCAGGGAGTTAAAGCCTAAACGCATCAAAGAGAGGACTCAGAACACGACTAACTTAAATGTCTACTACACAAACAGTAGGAGTATGAGAAACAAAATGGATGAATTCAGGGCGTTGTTATGTACAGGGTACCGAAAAAATTTATATATTAGCATTCACCGAAACATGGATAAACTTAGACTCACATGAGTTACCTGTCGAATACCAAATTGCAGGTTACAAATTATTCCATACTGAAGGCAGATTAGGAAAGGAGGTGGGGTAGCAATCTATGTCAGGGATAATCTGAAGTGTGAAATAAATAATGAAATTAAAACTGAACTGAATACAGAAACAACTTGGATAGAAATAACCAATGGTTGGGAAAAATTATTCACAGGAGTAATATATAAACCTCCTAATCTTGATAGAGTTAATGAGTGACTTATTTGGGATAAAATGCATAGTGCATCTAGACACAGCAAAGTCTGTATAGTAGGCTACTTTAACTTTAGCCAAATAGATTGGATCGACCTTATGGGTAACTCAGAATCAGAGGATTTTCTTGAAACAGTTCAGGACTGTTTCCTAAGTCAACATATAACCGAACCCACCCGGGGTAATAATATACAGTACTCGATTTAGTTCTGTCAAACAGAGAAAACCTCATTAGTAATGTCGAGGTAGGGAACAAACTTGCTAACTGATCACAAAGAAATTAGATTCCAATTAGAATTTAAGGGCAGTCGCAAGGAAAATTCCATTAAAGTCCCAGATTTCAGAAGGGCAAACTTTGATAGTTTGAAAAGACAGCTGACCTCGCACAATGTACCCACAGAGGGTAACCTCACTTCACCTGCAGACCTGACAATGATAACCTCACAAAATATGACGGTTGAGGATGACCTGATCACGAGATCTGAGGTTGACGAGTTCCACAACAAACTAAATAATGAGTTACTTAATGCACAAAGGCAGAACATACCATACAAAAAATGCAGATCAAACAACAATGACCCTAAATGGATAAATAATTATTTAAAGAATATTATTGAACAAAGGAAGGCTATAGGTAGAAGGATAAATCGTGGTGAAGTTTACCTCCCAGATTACTATAAGGTATTGGCCGGTAGGGTTAAGACCGAGATAAGAAAAGCAAAGAGGAATAATGAACTGAAAGTAGCAAGGGAGGCGAAGTCAAACCCCAAGGGATTCTTTCAAATGTACCAATCTAAAACAAGAGAAAAGATTGGACCAATACAGTCAGATACCGGCGAGCTAACTGATAATGAAGGAGAAATGAGCAATAATCTGAATAAATATTTTTCAACAGTATTCACCACCGAAAATTTAAACATGATACCCGAGGCATCGACTATTCAGAGATAGTGAAGAAAACAAATTAAGCGAGATAGTAGTAACTAGTAACGATGTTAGTAAGCAAATAGACAAACTAAAGCCTAATAAGTCACCAGGTCCCGATGAGATATTTGCCAGAGTATTTAAGGAATGTAAGGAAGAGCTCAGTAGGCCCTTAGCAAAGTTGTTTAACATGTCCTTAAAAACGGGTGTAGTACCAGAATCCTGGAGGATAGCGATGTAATACCGATTTTCAAGAAGGGAGATAGGTAGTAAGTAGTAGGCAGCTATCAAACAGGGAGGTACTACCGCTTGGGAAGATATTGGAAGCATAATGTGTTGTCTAATGGTAGACCCTGCTGCCATATGACATCACGAAAATTGTGACCAAGTCCCAGGTTGCTGATCTGAATTTCTGCCTCATTTACACACAATTGCAGGGTCTCAATTGTTTCACTTACTTTGACAACACAACATACATATATTGTTTCTCACTTTTGATCTTTTTTTTCATTTTTGTAATTATGGTTCTTTATTATTATTATTATTATTATTATTATTATTATTATTACAGAGTTATTATTTTATCATTATTATTTTATTATTTATTTTTTATAAATTTTATTTACTATGAATTATTATCATTTATTATTTATTATTATTACATTTTGCCCCAGACCCCGATGTGTGTCAGTGACCTGTGCTCGGGTAGGCTAATCCCCGTAAAAAAAAAAAAAAAAATCACTATCCTCAAACTACTGTCCAATCAGTTTAACATCAATTGGAGGCAGATTGCTGGAAGCAATAATTTCAAACCCTATTCGAAATCACCTGGAGAAGAACATGTTACGAATGGGAATCATGGTTCATTAACCAAGTTCTACTAACATAAACTCATAAACTTCGTCCTTAATACCGATAGAACCCTCGGTATTCACTCATTCACACTCTTCGTATTTCAATGAACCAAGAGACAAAAAACATATCTCAGACTCATTCCTGAACCTCTTGTCAGCTACTTGTTTGAAGCATGCAAGGTGGGCCAAGTTAGTAATGTTTGGGCCGAGTTGGAGGTGCACCATCTCAAAAACTAGTGATTTCTGGTGGAAATTAATATCAAATTCGTTCGAAACTCATCAAATACCATAGGAAAAACATATGGTAAAGGTGTAGACCAGGGGTGTCAAACATGCGGCCCGCGGCCCATTTGCTGCTCCAGCCTTACCTTGAGGAGCTAAAACTAAATAGTGAGTGTATCCCTCAGCTGAATAAAATAGTCTGCTGTTTCCTAGAACAAAATACTCAATCAACATAACCAATGAAAGAACAACAAGACTAGACATGGTTTTAACAGTTAATTGTGGTTGTAAGCGTGCCACTGTACGAGTCAAGCATTTGCAAATACATGACTTCAGATTGTATGACATTGCTTGTATAACTTCAGTTGCATGGCATAACTTGTATGACCTCAGTTATATGACCGTTATAAACAAGCAGACGTGTCAGTTGAAGAGCGTTCCTGCTTAACTGAACGTCTCTATAGCTGTCCACCGAAAGAGCCAAATTGAGTTGACTGTGTCACCAGTCATGGAAGGAAACGAGGCAGAGGAGACAAGCCTAACCAGCGTAGAATACCTGGAGGCCCTGAACGACGGAGATGCTAACCGGTCACTCATACAGCCAGGGCGAAGTGGAGGAACCTTACAAACAGAGTTAGTAGCAATCTCAAAGGCCCAAACAAACCACATTCACCACCTTCTCCGGGTCATCACACGATACCCACCACCCAGATAGCTTAGGAAGTATCCTCTCCAGCAAGTGCGGACCCCAGTTCAGGGGGCGCGCCACTCCGAAACTGATCAAGAGTGGGGGTTGGTGGTAAGCATTCACTGATCGGGGGTCCGCTTACACTTGCAAACCTGCAGTATCCTTTCATACCTGCAGGTAAGATAACCTCCATCCCAATCCCAAATCTGACCTGGCTGCTCCAAGAGCTCCAGCCGGAACCACCAAACTGGCAACCTACAGGAAAGGGCCCGTGTCGGACTACAGTCCGACAATCTCAACAACAACAGAAGATCGCGTAAAGGTGTTATCACTACCAGAGACACGACCTTCCTGAAACCGAAACTGACAAAGAAACGCTATAAACTCCAAGAGGACTCCCGATGCTCACCTTAACCACGGAGCCGGGAACATTTCACCAGGGGGGGCGGAAGTTCTTCCGAGCATCAAGCTCGCTCACCGAAACCACTAACGTTGATGAAGGACCATAAGTGACGACTATGTGAATAATGTGCATAAATACAAAAGGAAGCAAGGGAAGCCTCCTGGGTTCGAGTAGATGTTGGATTCACTATGGATATGGTCGACAAGGCGGAGGAGGCCCCAAAGGGACAAGGACCGGAGGAACCAAGCTGAATATATGCAGATTCATCCTCACGCCAATCCTCGTCGATGAAGAAACTTGTGGGTCTGGTGACGTCAGGAATAAAGAACAATCGAGTCTTACGTGCAAGGGTCTCCTTATCCCACAGTCGCTCACTGGGCTGTTACAGTCAAAATGAGTTTCGGGTCTAATGTAGGACTTATGAACTCCCTGACTTGATAGTTCACTGGACGGATAGAGACTTCCGAGCTAGTTAGCCTCGGCGAGGGCCAGCTATTTCACACCTCAGTAAAGCTCGTTATCAACACTCCCTCTGTCTCTCCCCGTCCCCCCCCCCCTTCTCTCTCTCTCTCTCTCCCTTCTAGTTTATTCTACTGGCAGTAACAATACATAAAAAAGTGTTGTGTAGTAAAACATTAAGATGGATAATGTCATAGATATTGTTATACAGACAGTGAACTTCATATGCGCGCGAGGTCTGAACACAGACAGCTCAACTGCTTATTAAGAGGAAAATGAGAACACACACAGACTGCCATATCACACTGATGTTCGCTGGTTAAGTCGGGGTGTCATACTGAAGTGATTTTATGAATTGCGCAGTGAAATACAGATGTTTATGGAACAGAAAGGAAGGGATTTGCATGAACTGAAAGATAATGAATGGGTTCAAGATCTAACTTTCATGGTGGATATTACAGAACACTTAAATTTATGTGAATACAAAGATGCAAAGACGCAATAAACTGGTGACAGAGTTTTATGACTGCATTCGTGCCTTTGAGATGAAACTTCAGCTTTTTGAACGGCAACTATCAGAGGGTAATCTTTCTCACTTTCCGACCTTGAAGTCCCTGCAAGGCACACCTGAGTTTCGTGCTGATATCAAGGCAAAAAAGTACTGCATCAAGATTTCCAAATTAATGAATGACTTCCAAAAAAGATTTGCTGACTTTAAAAGACTTGAGAAGGATTTTTTCATCTTTCGGGACCCATTCTCTGTTGGTGTTAATGAGGTACCAGAACATCTTCAGTTAGAATTAATTGAGCTCCAGTGTGATTCTGTGTTGAGGAACAAGTTTTCGAGTGTTGATGTTGGCATATTTTATCAATATTTTGGACCAAATTATCCCAGGATTAAATGTTTTGCCTCAAAGATTATGTCAATGTTCGGAAGTACATATGACTGTGAACAACTCTTTTCTGTGATGAACTTGAACAAGTCACGGCTTCGGTCTCAACTTACTGATGTGCACCTTAATTCAATACTGAAGGTTGCTACAGCTCAGTCGTTAGTGCCAAACTTTGATGCACTGGTTCATACCAAGAGGTGCCAATTATCAGGGAGCAGCAGTAGCAAACAATAAGAGTGATCAAGGTAAGTGAACACTTGATTTGTTTGTTTTTAAGGGTTTCGCACGAGCGCAGACTAAATCCACCTTTCTTACTTTGTCGTACTACTCACCTAAGAGGTGATTGCGATGTGCTCATAATTATGTTACTTGGCCCGCATACTGTGTACTCATATATTAAATCTGGCCCGCCTTGGCAAATGAGTTTGACACCCCTGGTGTAGACAATGGCTACCACCAGACGGAGTTTGTTGAATTTCTTGATTTTTGCTGTACTGTACTTATTGTTTTGATGTTTTTAAGTATTTTTAAAGAATCAACAACTTTCTATTTTTTAGGACTTTTTTTTAAAGTACTCTATCCTACAATCATAAATTCCTTGTTAGTGGGCAAGGCATGAAGGATGAGGGAAATTACTGGGTAAAAACAAGACGAACACTGATGTTATGGTATTAAAATTAAGTCTCTAGGATCCATTTGTGACCCCACAAATCATTTTCATACCTTTAAAGAGTCCGGCAGCACAATTTCCCTGCTTCCGCCATTGTTCGTTGTTGTGAACCTGTATAAATTCTGTACCATTAATCCTGATCCTTTAAATAAAATAAATACGCATCTTTATTACCATAATTTTACAAAAAGTTAATACCAGTCTATTGTTCTTTTGTTTAGTTATTAAATGCAGTCAGCCTTCTTTTCATATCATCTACATAGAAACAATAAATGACGTGAGTGTGTCATATTTTTACTTTTACAGGATCTTGTACATAACAGCATAAGAACATAAGAATGGAGGAAACTGCAGCGGGCCTATTGGCCAATACTGGGCAGTCCCATTTAAACCCAACCTCTATTGCTCATGTATCCATCCAACCTATGATTGAAGCTATCCAGCGTATTAATAATGATGTTTGGTAACTTGTTCCATTCATCCACTACTCTATTTCCAAACCAATGTTTACCAATTCCGCGCCTAAATCTAAATTTGTCTAATTTAAAACCATTGTTACGAGTTCGCTCCTGGTTGGATAGTTTGAGTACTTTTGTAATGTCCCCTTTGTTTAGCCCCGACTTCCATTTATACACCTATATCATATCGCACCTCACTCTACGTCTCTGTGACTGTGGCAGTGGTGAAAACAATCATTTGTCCCTTAAGACTTGAGTACATGAAGATTTCATTAACATTAGTATGGAAGTCTCCAGGAGACTAGCCTGGTGATCTTTCAGTCATATTTAATTAATTTTATATATTGCAGACATTAATATCCCTGTTAGCCGGAATAATTGGTGCAGAGCACTTCGGGAGAATGGGAGTTTCTGCGTAACGAGACGACTCTCTCAAAACCTTAAGAAATCCCACATCCCTGAAATTTTCCGGGTAATGGAAAAATTTTCTCGGAAGTTCCTGAAATTGCCCATTACATCTCTCGAACCGGGAAAAATATCCCTCATCCCTGGAATTTTTCCGGGTGACGTAAAAATTGTCTCTGAATTTCCAGAAAATGCAAGTGATTTTCATCTCACAAGTCCGGAAAAAACTCCCCCATCCCCGGAATTTTTCGGGTATCGGGATAATTTTCTCAGAATTTTCCGGAAAATGTGCCCCTCAGAAAATCGTTTGCAAAACCTGAAAACTCCAGCTTTGGGAACGATTTTCTGAGAAAATTTAAATTCCGGCTATCGGAGAGTTCCGTGTTTGAGAGATTCCGGCTAACAGAGATATTACTGTACTATACAGTACAGTATTCAGTTTAAGTTGTCCTTGTAGTCCACCTAAAAATTTGGCTACTACCTTCTGGTAAACCTCGTATTAATGACACAAAGCTGCATCAGCTACCCCACTATAGCACAGTTTGTCATTCGCCGATGTTACCGTACGAAAATAGATTCAAGACGACATGGCAACAGCACGGCAGCAACCTCAGCACAGGACAAATATTGGGGTGTGGCCAGTATGAAACACAATTTAATACAAGCTGATCATGCTGTTATATATTATAATGACTTCATCGAACAAGAGATTTTATTTTAATTTTTTTTTTCACAGGGATTAGCCCACCCGGACACAGGTCACTGACCCACATCGGGACCTGGGGGGCGAAAATGTACCAGTAATAATAATAATAATATTATTATTATTATTATTATTATTATTATTAATGATTCATAGTAAATAAAATTTATTATAAAAAATAAAATAATAAAGTAATAATGATAACAATAATAATACTAACAAAACTGTAATAATAATGATAAAGAAAAAAACGAAAAAAAAATAGTTAGAAACGATATACTTTATGTATGTTGTGTTGTCAGTAGAAAGAGAAACAATTGAGACCCTGCAATTGTGTGTAAATGAGGCAGAAAGTCAGATCAGCAACCTGGGACTTGGTCACAATTTTCGTGATGCCATATGGCAGCAGGGTCTACCATTAGACAACACATTATGCTTCCAATACCTTCCCAGGCAGTAGTACCTCCCTGTTTGGTAGCTGCCTACTACCTATGAGGAGTGATGGATTGAAGAAGTAGAGAATACATGCAATAAGTAGCTACCATATTAATATCAATGAAGTAAAAGCACAGGAGGTGCATGATACTCTAAAGCAAGAACTGAAGCAAAAAATATGGATGGATGTATCAAAACCTATAGAAGAAAAGAATGAAGTTATATTATGATTTCATAATTGGGAATGGCAGAAAAGGAAACTCAGTACATAGTAAAGTTAGGAATTTAATAAGCAGTACTGACCTTTAATGTAAAACTCATGCTTGAACTAAAAGATAATTATATCACCACAAATAAATGAAAGATACAAAATGTGCCATGAATTGGAAAGAGGACGACAGGACAACACATATTTGCATAATTATAAACATTGATGTCTTAGAACTATCAAAAAGTGAATATAAGAAATCTTTATGATTTTATTAAGCTTAGGCAACCTCTCACTCATCCAAGGCTTAAAACTATTTCGATTAACCCTTGTATTAGTAATGTACTGTAGTACTAGCCATTCTGAGGGTACAGTAACAGATAAACAGCGCTTTGTCTGGTATCTGTGCTCTACCATGTGGTCACCCAGAAGCTCCACCCACAACTGTAACATCAATGACAAACAGTGCTATTGAGAGGTCTTATTGTTAGTAATAAGGATCTGTTACCATTATGGGAGCAGTGGTTGAGTGGATACAGCTCTAACCTCCTGTTCCAGGGGTTGATGGTTTGATTCTTGGTCACTTTCAGTTCACCCAGCAGTAAATGGGTACCTAAGTTTACGACTTGGTGAATTGAATGCGATCGAGTGCATTACCAACCATACTGCCTCCTTGTGTACTGAAGACTTAGTATACAGTGTGCCGTATCCACACTGTCCCTAATGGGCAGATTTAATTGCCATTTGGATTTTATGTGTAATACCAAGAAAAATTTTATTATTCATCTGGATCTTTATCATCTATTAAATTGATATGACTGTTCTTTACTCAAATACTGTATATTTCTTTTTCATAATTATTTTACAGAAACTTATTTTTTCGCACCATGGCCCTGTTGAAGGCGGGAGTGTTGCCAGTGTTTGTACTGGAAGGGGATGCTCCACGCCTCAAGTGGAACACCATCACTTCTCGCAACCAGAGAAATTTTCACCATTCAGCGCCTTCCAAGAATGTTTCACTCAAGACAGGAAAAAGGTCCCAATTTAAATCAATTTTGAAACAGGTAACAGTTAATCAGGTTATTTTTCTGATGTCATTAATATTAAATGTCACTTAAAATTTCTGTGTCATAATAACTTTATATTTATTTATGTACGAGGTGTGATCCAAAAGTTCCATGACTGGCTTCATAAAATCTTTATTTTTCAAGATATTACAGTGAAACTTAAGTCACCCTCAAAATATTCTTCAGAGGCCTCAGTGCAGCACTGAATCCCTTCCTCCCACTTCTGGAAGCAGATCTGGAAGTCCTCGTTGGTGAGGCTGGAGAACACCTTCTGCGATGTGTCCTGGATCTCCATTATGTCCATGATCTTCTTCCCCTTGAGGTTCAGCTTGAACTTGGGAAACAGCCAGAAGTCACAGGGGACCAGATATGGAGAGTATGGGGGGTAGGGGACCACTGGGATGCCGTGCTTCACCAGAAAATCATTCGCAGTGAGGGCAGTGTACTCAGGTGCATTGTCCTGGTGAAGGAGCCAATAGCCAGTCGTTAGTCAGAATCTGGTTAACATTTCCACATGAAACGTCCAACTGCTCGGCAATCTCACGGGTGGGCCCCTTACGCTCTTCATGGACAAGTTGGTAATTTTTCTGGACATTTTCATCACTTCTTTCAGTGGAAGGCTGCCTCAAACAAAGCTCATTTTCAAAGGAGGTGCACCCTTCTTTGAAGCGCTTGTGCCCCGTGAAAACTTGAGCCCTGGACATTGCTTCATCTTTGTTAGCTTCCTTGATCATTTCATGGGATTCTTCACCAATTTTTCCTAGTCTGAGGCAAAATCTGATGGCACAGCTTTGCTCGATACTTCCCTCCATGTTGAGGGCTGAGTGTCGACTGATGTGACGTAGCAGATGGGCCAGTACACACACTCGCACAAAGCTGCACTATGGCCGGTTGGTGACACAGATTCCCGCCAAATCGATGCAGCAAACAACTTATACCCGAGGTGAGTAACTGCTGATGATTTGACTTCGATATCTGCTAAGAGAAAGGTTTTATGAAGCCAGTCCGGGAACTTTTGGATCACACCTCATACAATATCTTGCTGATATATTCTTTACTACAATATAGTAAGGTGGACAGACCATACTCCATCTTGTGGCAATCCCTTGTGACTCATCTCTTGCTGCTCAGAATTGTCTCTCTTGTTCACCCATAACATTCCTGAACGTTCACATAATGTTGTCATCCCCCATTACTTCTCATATCCCTCATCTTGTATGTACAGTATATGGAAGTTACAAGTGAATGGGGGGTTACTATTGTACTGTATATATTATGGTGAAATGAGGAAGTGAAAGAGAGAAGGACACATACACTGAGTATCACAGCCACCAGAGAGGGACACATACACTGAGTATCACAGCCACCAGAGAAGGACACATACACTGAGTATCACAGCCACCAGAGAGGGACACACATGAGTATCACAGCCACCAGAGAGGGACACATACACTGAGTATCACAGCCACCAGAGAGGGACACACATGAGTATCACAGCCACCAGAGAGGGACACATACACTGAGTATCACAGCCACCAGAGAGGGACACACAGTATAGTATCACAGAGAGGGACACATGAGTGTCACATACACTGAGTATCACAGCCACCAGAGAGGGACACACATGAGTATCACAGCCACCAGAGAGGGACACATACACTGAGTATCACAGCCACCAGAGAGGGACACATACACTGAGTATCACAGCTACCAGAGAGGGACACACATGAGTATCACAGCCACCAGATAGGGACACATACATTGAGTATCACAGCCACCAGAGAGGGACACATACACTGAGTATCACAGCTACCAGAGAGGGACACATACATTGAGTATCACAGCCACCAGAGAGGGACACATACATTGAGTATCACAGCCACCAGAGAGGGACACATACACTGAGTATCACAGCTACCAGAGAGGGACACACATGAGTATCACAGCCACCAGATAGGGACACATACATTGAGTATCACAGCTACCAGAGAGGGACACATACATTGAACTTCACAATATATAAAAACGTCTGTCACTGCATGGATGTTTACTTTAGTACAGTGATTATATTCTGCTCCCCAGGCTTGATGGCCAGTGAGACTTTTGCCTGCATTTCCATTTTCATGCATAACTGCCCTAGAGTCTGTACTGTGTAAGGTCTACTGTCATTCATCTGACTTGCTCCAGCAGCTTATTTCTAAACCCTAACAGCTCAGTTCCATTCTCAGACCACTTCCTATGTACAGTAGTTTATATCTGCCCCAAGCTTCCTACTTTTACCTGTATTCTCATAAATCTTCATCTTGTGATTCATTATTTGTTTTTATGCATGGAACCACGCCAAGACATTTTTGCCCCATACATAATTCTCAATGTACTTTCTTTCCTGCCCCAATTAATTATTTTCTTGATAACTAGAAATAATGTATATTATGAGAGTACAGGTATGTAAAGACTTTTTTTATTCAGTGTGGTGAGCTGCTTGATCTTCTGGGTGTGCCTTGGGTACAAGCACTTGGTGAGGCAGAGGCAACGTGTGCTGCTCTCAACTACCATCAGGTATTTTCACATTAAGAATTTGTTCTATTCAGTCATAAGTGATAGAGAAGACAAATCCGTGGGGATGCTTCAGGGAGATATATGAAAAATTATATAAAGTTTTGGTAGGTCAAGATTTACTAAGTTAACTTAATTCAAAGAAAGGTTCATATAAGATGCAAGTTTGGTAGGTAAAATTTGATGAGAGAAAATAGATAGGGACATACTGTACAATTATCTAAATATAACTTTTTTTAACTCTTGGAAATCTATTCTTGCAACAGAGTAGAGTGGCTGGAACCAAAGACACGAAGAGTTCATTCAATGTCATTCGTTCTTTATATACTGCTTGTGTGTACTGTATAGTTTGCCATGTCCTACTCTCCAGTAAGGTAGATTACATATAACTTAAGCACATATACTGTACTTTAGCCATTTGGACATGACTGCATGGTTAAACAGTTCTTACACACACACACACACACACACACACACACACACACACACACACTCACTCACTCACTCACTCACTCACTCACTCACCCATGTCTTTACTGTACTCTTTAACCACCTCTCCTCAAGGTTTGCATCCCCTCACCTCCATACCACCTGACCCAAGTACCCCATATTACATCTACTGTATTGCATTAGTCAGTACTTTTATAAGTCCATTATTGTAAACTCCTTGGTTAAGAACGTTCAGGTAATGGGCAGTTCGAAGGGAATGATTGAGGCCCGCCTTTTGAAGCATTTAATATTTATTGATGTGATCAAAACCTGCAGAGAAGAAGGCGTTCATAATATTACACAGTGATCCATCTGATACATAATTAATTAGTCTCAAACAATTTTATCTTAATTACAATTTATTAAACATAGTGACATAACACAAAGTTCATAACTCTATTAATCTTAGCTTCGCTTCATTCCGCTTTGTCTTATTGCTCTAGATAGGGCAAAAACGAGTACCGGGTAGGCGTAATTAGTCAACAATATTTCAGTACCGAGGGGTATGTCATCACTTAGGCTTTACTTACAAGTGCGGGTCAATGCAAATCAGTATGGTGTTCCAAGAGACAACAGTACTGCGTAAATTGTCCCAGCACAAATTCTCGGACAGGATTGTGAGTCGGTGTTCACCAGTGTGAGCAGAAGGCTGGTCTTCACAGCATCACTAGAGAGGGCGATCTGTCTCATGGCGGGGCGGGCAGCAGCGCCACCCACTGAAGACAGTCCACTCAGCAGAACCAGGACTTGTCTATAAACTCTTGTACATCTGGCGAGGTCACAGGTCGAAAGGTTTAATGGCAACACACGCCAGCACTGTAGCTGAAGCCAGCGGCGATAACAATTGTCTTTAAATTTTTTTCACTATTTCATCAATTCTTAACTTCAAATTAAATTGGAATTCCATTTTGTCTGTTTCTCTTAGTGGTCTGCATTATACTGGCATACTGTACATTAATTATTACTCCCATTGTTTGAGGATGAATAGATAGATGTTATATGGATGGATATTCTTTATAAGAGCAACAGCAATTACTAGGTAGTAGTAAGTAGGCAGCTATCAAACAAGGAGGTACTACCGTCTAGGAAGATATTGGAAGCATAATGTGTTGACTAATGGTAGATCCTGCTGCTATATGGCATCACAAAAATTGTGACCAAGTCCCAGGTTGCTGATCTGACTTTCTGCCTCATTTACACACAATTGCAGGGCCTCATTTGTTTCTCTTACTTTGACAACACAACATACATATATCGTTTCTCACTCTTGATTTTTATTTTTATTTTTGTATTTCTTTATGATTCTTTATTATACATATATTGTTTGACTCTGGACGCCTGGTAAGGAGATTAACCTGCCTCGTCAACTCGATACAGTTTATTTGGGTCAAACCTGTCAAATACAAATAATCAATTTACAAGAGGGAAGCTGAAGGTTCAGTGACATATCATATATGAATACATTCACCTAATATTAGCACAAGTGAGTACATTATCTTAACAGTAAACACAACATAAGCTGCATATCGTCAGCAGTTACTCGACTCATATTCTTCACGTCCACAGCTAAACACAATATTTTCACACTTACGTGTTGCAGGTCTGGCTCGGACCAGACAGACTCTGGTGTGTTTAGGGCGATCAGTTGAGAGGTACTGCTGTATGTTATCGTCCAGGGGCCTGGGTGAACGTAAAGCCAACTCGGCGTACACACGCCTTGTTCCTCATTAAGACACGAGCTGACTCGCCAGCGTCTCGTCGCGTGGTACATAACAACATTAATTCTTATTACTCCCCATTACTTTCACTACTCTTATCACGCCTATGATTACCGCTGTCCACCGGTAAAATTTATAAAGCTAGACATCGCATTCTGGACACAAAAACTGTTTTTTAGAAAAAAACGGCTTTATTTTTAATTTTGTATTTTAATTACTGTACGGTGAGTTCTGCTATAACGTGTGTTTTGACAACGCGAATTGGCTCTAACGCGATTTATGAATAGAGGAACGATATTTGTATAACGCGAACGCTTGTTTGCTGTAACGCGATTTTTGCTTACTATTTCTCAAATTTTGTTGTATTAACTGTGAATATGGTAAAGAAGAAAACTGTATCTCCAAGAAGCGTTCTGGTGATCGCATTCCCGGTGATGATCGTAAAAGAAAGGCTATAACACTTGAAGAGAAGCTTGATGTTATCTACCTCAAAATCACTCTTCTCCCCCATCAAGTTATATTCATATTTTTTCAAGGTAAAGTGTTACATTTACTGTATGATTTCATTATTGGATATGAATGTCACATTTATTTAGACTGTGCTATCCTTTGTGTTAGGCTAACTACTAAATTTTTTTTTATTTCGAGTAGTAATCCGCATCAAACCCTATTTTCTCCATAAGCCCTGTTGGTATTTCTATTACGCAAATTTCTATAACACGATGTTTTACAAGAACACAACTATCGCGTTATAGCAGAACTGACTGTACTGTATAATTTTTATTTACTGTCAATAATAATAATAATTATTATTATTATTATTATTATTATTATTATTATTATTATTATTATTATTATTATTATTATTACTATTATTACTACTACTACATTTTCGCCCCCCATGCCCCGATGTGGGTCAGTGACCTGTGCCCGGGTAGTCTAATCCCCGCTAAAAAAAAAAAAAAGCCCTTCCTTTGAAAACTGATATATCAACCTTCACTGTAACACATTTTATTTATTTTTGGGTTACAGTATTTCCATGGAAGTACACAGTAAACCCTCACTATAATGGACCAATTGGGGACAAAGGTGGTAAGTTGAAGCCAAAAGTACAGTACTAAATGTAGCTGTATTTACCTTTTTGAAGTTGAATCTGCAGTTGTTTCCTGGTGATCTTGAGGTGGCCATTGCTAGGTAGCTACAATAACTCCTGAAACACTACACATGACTATGTACACTTTATACATAACATAGCACACTTTGCACATGTTCGATAGGCCCAAGTGACTCGTTAAAGCCGAAATTCTGTTTATCGAGGTTCGGTATAACTGGGGTTTACTGTACATTTCTTTTGCATGTCATGTCTTTCACTTCAGTGTTTTGTATTGAAGATCTACAAATTGACTGAGGCTGCATAATTGTTCACAGATGGTAAAGGGAGTCATTACCCAAGACAGTGACGTCTTCTTATATGGGGGTCACACAGTGTTCCGTAATTTCACTGCTAACCAGAATAAGGCAACTATGGAGAAGTTCAGGTAAACTCATATTAGTTATCTGTATGATGTGATGTGTAGGTAACTCCATTGATATGTCTTGGTTTTCCTGCTTCCATTTTTCTACTTTCATTTTGTATACAGTACTTACTAATTCAACCCTTTTCCTGTACTGCTATATTTGCTAGTACTGTACAAGCAACCTGGGCTATTTCTTTAATGGTGACACAAGCAATACTTTAATTTGTGTCAATTTATGTATATAGTGTTACTGTGAGCACTGTGCTGAGCTTCTTAAGATATGGAAGGGCCAGTAACCATACTGTTGGAGCAAGAGCCTGTTTTCTGTCCTAATTTTCAATTTATGGAGTGATATACTAGTGCCTTACCTGGTATTGATAATGTTTGTAGTATAGTACAATAAAATTCATTATACTCACAAGAATTTTATACAATTATCGGCACTACAGTAAGTGTGGAAGTAAAATTCAGTGTCTGTTGAGGAGTATGGCTTACTTATGGTTTTCCATATAATACAATACAGTCAACCCTCACTTTACGCGGTTAATGTAACCCACAGGGTACCGCGGAAAGTGAGAAACGCGTAAAGTGAATAACATAACATATGGGATTAAATGAAATAGAGACCAGCTGACCCCCAAACTCCACTTTTTCCAACACAATACCTATGTTCTAGTAAAAATAACATCTTAATTTTATGATGGTACATGCACACAATTAATACTTAAGAGAAATAGAGAAATACAGTCGCCAAGTTAATGTCCATTCAAATAATGGACACGACTCCCTCCCCCACTTCTCACACTACACTGCTGGCTCTTCCCTCTGAGAAATTTTGGGGGGAAAACCAGGTATAGTAATAAATAATACCTCAAACTAAAGTTAGGATAATATAATTGACATTGCTGGATTCCTTGTAAGACCAGGAATATTTTGAATATAAATGTCATATATTTTTCACAAAAGATAACATATTTACTCAGATTAAACATTTTATCTAAAACTTGTATGTCTAATGCAAAATCTATGATGTTTATATTCAAAATGATCACCAAATTGTAAGAATTCCAGCAATGTAAATTATATTCTGGCCGGGTAATTTGTATGAATTTTATGAGCTAAAACAAATATCTTCAGTTAATAAAAAAAAAAATATCCTTCACGACACTATCTGTCAATCAAAGTACCCCACCTTGCCTCCCCCCTCTTCCAACCGCGCGGTCAGTCCCAACCCTCCCCCCCCACCCCCCACCAATCGGCCCTTCAAGAGAAAGAGTGGGTGAAAAAAATAAATTTTAACATTTTGTATTCAATAATACCTCAGATTAAAGTTAGGATAATATAATTGACATTGCTGGATTCCTTGTAAGACCAGGAATATTTTGAATATAAACGTCATATATTTTGCACAAAAGATAACATACTCAGAGTGAACATTTTATCTAAAAATTTTATGTCTAATGCAAAATATATGATGTTTATATTCAAAATGATCATCAAATTGTAAGAATTCCAGCAATGTAAATTATATTCTGGCCGGGTAATTTGTATGAATTTTATGAGCTAAAATAAAAATCTTCAGTTAATAAAAAAAAAAATATTCTTCACACGGTAACAGATGGTCGGTCGCCGGTCCCTCCCTCCCTCCCCCCCACCCCCCACCAACGTCCCTACTAGATAAATGTGTGGGAATACCAGACTGTTTACCTTTTTAGTAATAAACAATAAATCAGACTAAAGTTAGGATAATATAATTGACATTGCTGGATTCCTTGTAAGACCAGGAATATTTTGAATATAAATATCATATATTTTGCACAAAAGATAACATATTTACTCAAGAGTAAACATTATATCTAAAATTTGTATGTCTAATGCAAAATCTATGATGTTTATATTCAAAATGATCATCAAATTGTAAGAATTCCAGCAATGTAAATTATATTTTGGCCGGATAATTTGTATGAATTTTATGAGCTAAATAAAAAAATTATACTTCACCGTGTAAAGGGGTACACCCACCGCGGAATGTGAGCATCCTGGGTTCTGGCAGGGCACCGCGTAAACGTGGAAACGCGGAATGTGGGACCGCGTAAAGTGAGGGTTGACTGTATATGTAGGAACTGATGTGTGCCACCTGGTTTGTAAATTGATTTAAGTTAAGAACATGAAACTACAGTAATCAGCTGTTTCACATGTCCAAATAATTAAGGTAACTATTTCAAGCAAAATAAAAGAGTGCAAAATTACTTATGAATCTTAAAATATTGGGACGTCTCCTTTGTTATACTTACAGTACTGTACTCTCATGACTATGTCCTCTTCCCTGAGACAGTTGTTATAATAGTATTTTAACTTAACATTATTTATTAGGTAAATTGAGTTTTTATTCGACAGCATGGATATCATAGAGGACCGCCTACAGTTGACTCGAGGAGGTTTAATAACTCTTGGCATCTTGCTTGGGTGTGACTACCTACCTAATGGTGTGCAGGGGGTTGGTAAAGACACTGCAGTGAAACTCCTGCGAGCTTGGTACAAGGCTGGCGAACGAGATCCAGTGAAAAGGTACAGCATCATATTTATGATTTGTACTTACAGGTATACCCTGTAATACAGTATAGGAGTGCTTTGATTTATGTAGAATCTTTCAAAAAAAATTTGCTAATACATGTACAAAAAAATTTTGTTCCAGCACTTCGTTATATGAATGAAAACCCTGCTTTTACAAAACAACATTTTTGTCTTTTTTGGAGCATCAGAAAATACTGAGTTGATGACACATGCACCTGAGAGCATCCTGTGCTGAACACTAAGCAGTGTCCTGTAGTACAGGCTAGTGTGTGTGGCAATGTTTCTGTGCTTATATATTAATGGAAATTAAAACATTTATATTTTAATTGGATCTATTTATATTGCTGGTGACATGTTGCCAAGTTAGACTCATCACTGTAGCCACATCTCCCTAGCCCTCTCCCTACGAGGCTGAGCTGTAAGCTATGTTATGGTTATTTTTCAACTTGTTATTTTGGGGTGATACTGTACATTATGCTTAATTTTTATTTATTTTATTTATGTGCATAAATACAAGTAAAAAAAAAACTAAGTATCTTCTGGTCATAAACATTTCTTGTGTGCACGGGAGTTAGTCTACAGATCTGGGGATGGGGGAGCGGCATGGGGATTATCTGCTGCTCGCTGTCTCGTGTCCCGTGTGTAGTGAAACAACTGCTAAATGACATGTAGTACAGTGTATTTTTTATTTTTTATTATTATTAATTTTAATTTTTCCTCACATTTACTGTTGGATGGGGTGCAATAATACCGCAAGACACTGTAAAAAAAAGTGTTCATCCTATCCTCGTCAGAAGTGTCACTATGAAAACCACGCTGAACAGCAACTGTTTACTGATTAAATAAAATCAATACCGTACTATACTGCTTTATTAATGCTTAGAAGTATTGTTTCCCACCAAACAAAATCAAATAAAATAATTAAAATTGTGTATTTTTATCTTTGGGGGATATTTTAATTTTTTAATTTTGCAGGAATGTACAGTACATATCCCTTTATATGATGGGAGTTAATGGTATATGAAAATCCTGAGAGTGTTAAGTCGCCCATCATTATCATTGAATCTTAAGATGGAGACATTCAGTTTTCCCATAACCTATGTATCTTTTTGGCTTACCTTTTTTCACTGTGGCGAGTTCACACTTAGAATAACTCATCTCTCATACCTTGCATTTAGTCTGATTCTATTATATTCTGGCACTAACCCTCATTCTATAGTATTCCATCATGTATCTCCATATTTACATCACTCAACAGCATCAGTGTACCTGTTTTTGTTCTTGATTTATCTGACATTTTTACATTTACAACCCCAGGACATGTGGGTTTGTTTCTCTCATCAAAGCTCCCAACATTTCCTTCCTTTTTGTCCACAATCAAGCTCCCCTGTCTTGTTTGCAGCTATTAATTCGTTTTGGAACATGATTACATGGTGGATAAATTAGTTTGTCTCTATGAAGTGATAAAACTAAGTATTAAGTATATTCAGACGTGTTTTAACAGTATAGACATGAATCTTATATGCATGATAATCCCTGTGTAATTTCAGGTTTGATGAGATTTGCTCTTGATAATGTACACCTTGAATGGGATGCAATTTGAGCAGTCATTGACCTTGTTTGACCTTTCAAGAATGACCAGAATATTGAAAAATCCAAGTCATTATGAGACAAACACTATCTGTCATAGTGTTTGTTGAAAAATATAAAATATTTATTCAGACCGTAATTGTGATTATTATTAATTTTCTTATTTCATTTTCTTTCAGAATGTGTTCATGGACAAACCAACATAGCACAGTGAGCTCCAGAAAATGGAAAAATGGGTATCTACCACTTTTTATCTAATGTAGCCATATATGTAATAGTAATAATATATAATTTTGTTGTACTCTGGAAAAGCTTCAACATAATTACTACAGCAATTGTTTGGTATAAGCATATTATCATCTCTTGCATCCTTTTCCATCTTTACAAGTGAGATACAGTACAGGGGCAGCAATACTAGTTGGCTGTGTTAAAAATAAGGGATGGTGAAACAGGAACTCTATTTACGAATCTTAGACAACAGTCTAAATACTCGTCAATATTGTCTCCTATATCGCCTTCATGTTAGGTCCTGTTATTGTGACCATGATAATACTAGATATGTAAATGTACGTTTTTCTTTTACAATCACAGGAATTAATGTAAAAACCAAGAAAATCAGTCAAATATTAATGTATTGTATTGTATTTCAGTATTTAGAAATCTCACACCTCAATTAAATGTCCTGTGTCCATAGTATCCTGCCTGTTGTTTGTGATTCAGGTGGACAATCCACAAGTAAACTACATAATGTGTGTCACATTTACACTAATAACAATGTACAATATACTGTATGTGTGTGCAGTACAGTATTTATTGATTTTTTTAAAGGACTTCAGCTATTATTACTTGAACGGTATTGGTAATTAAATTTTTTTTTTTTTTTTTTTGCACCCTGTACTCTACTACAGTGGGGTATGCTATAACAAATCTAATTGGTTCTAGAACCTCATTCGTTATAGCATTCGTTCGTTATAGGATTAATCCGTCCCAGGCCCCCAAATACAACCACTTAAGACTGAAAATTTTCTGTGGAAAATGTAAAAAATACGGTACTTTATCTTACCTTAGTGTTGTTCAGCATGCAGGACAGGAGGCAGAGGAGGAGGGGGGAGGAGAGAATTATGGAGAAGAGGTGGAAGGAGAGGAGTCATCCTTCCTAGCCCTCTTTGGTGACGGTCTTACAGGCACTTTGTGTGTAGGTTCGTTTGCTACTTTTTTAAAGAAGGAATCCAGGGTTGGCTGCTTCAACCTTGATTTCTGGACCTTCCAAAAGTAGCTCATCACATTGTCATTAAACATACTGATGCCCTTTTCCACAGCACCAACATCAGGATGATAATCCTCCACAAGTTTAGACAGTTTGCTCCAGCAAAAGAACACATCCTTGAGATCTTTGGTTGGAATGATGCAGCTTTCCTCCTTGTCCTCATCCTCCCCTGACTCCTCAGAAGTTAAGCTCCGCTTCAGTGTCTCATTTTCCTCTTTGTGAAGCTCAAGCAGCTCCTCAGTGGACAGTTCCTTACTGTGCTCTTCCACCAACTCCTCATCATCATCATCATCCACTTCCAGGCCCATGGAATTGCCCAGAGACACAATTTCATGTACAACAGCCTCTTCCTCTAACTCTTTGAAGCCTTCAAAGTCTCTTTGAAGCACACATTCAGGCCACAATGGCCTCCAAGCAGCACAAAGACACCTCATAGAAACCTCTTTCCAGGCTGACACAATTAAAAACACAGCACCTGCTATATTGAAGTGACTCTTCCAAAATTCCTTCAAACTAACATCACTGGAAGAAGTGGATGCAAAACATTTTCTAAACAGTGCCTTTGTGTACAGCTTCTTAAAGTTAAAAATTACCTGTTGATCCATGGGCTGGATGAGAGGTGTTGTGTTGGGTGGCAAGAAGTGCACAGTGATGAAGTTGAACTCCTCTGGCAATTCAACCATCAAATTAGGAGGGTGGGCTGGTGCATTGTCCATCACCAATAGAGCTTTCAGTGGAAGATTATTCTCCCTGAGGTATTCCCGAACACTGGGTCCAAACACCTCAGTCACCCACTCAGAGAAAAGACTCCTGGTCACCCAAGCCTTTGGGTTTGACCGCCACATAACACCAAGGCGGTTCTTCCTAATGTTTTTGAAAGCTCTGGGGTTTTCTACATGGTACACAAGGAGTGGTTTTATCTTGCAGTCACCAGAAGCATTAGCACAAAGAAGGAGGGTAAGCCTGTCTTTCATCGGCTTATGGCCAGGGACAGAAGTTTCCTCCCTTGTAATGTATGTACGGCGAGGCATTTTTTTCCAAAAAGTCCAGTTTCATCACAGTTGAATACCTGCTGAGAAACAAAGCCTCCCTCTTTAATCACATTAAAAAAAATGTCATGGTGTTCCTTAGCTGCTTCCTTATCTGCACTAGCAGCATCACCATGTCTCACAACACTGTGTAATTTATTTCTTCTTCTGAAACCAGTAAACCACCCCTTGGTACCCCTAAACACTGGCACAGCACTATCACTTGCACTGGGAGTCTTGGCTTTAAGGTCCTCAAACAATTGTCTGGCCTTCTCACAAATTATAGCTTCACTAATGCTATCACCTGCCATTTCTTTCTCCTTTATCCACACTAAGAGTAAATTTTCCATCTCCTCAATCACATTACACCTTGCTTTGCTAAGTCTAGAGATTCCCTTAGCCACTTGCACAGTTTTTAACTCCTCTTTATTCTTCAAAATCGTACATATAGTCGATTTAGCCATCCCATATTCATCACTAAGTTTCACAATGCTTGTTCCATTCTCACTTTTCTTTATGATTTCTTTCTTAGTTTCAAGGGTTATGAGCTTTCTCACTCGCTTTGGATGATTCATTTTTACAATTGTACACTTGTATAACAAAACAGTTATACAAATAACACGTATTTCAACATCAAAAGACGAAATTTCAACAATAACAGTGGTGCACTGGCTACACAATGAGACAAAGATGGCACCTGATGCTCTTGTTGTGAGTCGCGGTACAACAATATTCATGCGCCAGACGAAATAGTCCCGTATTCATCCGCGTTCGTTGTAGAAGTTGCTTTCGTTATAGCATTCTCAATTTTATAGGTAAAGCCGTTCGTTATAGGAATATTCGTAGTAGAACCCGTTTGTTATAGCATACCCCACTGTATATATATGAGACTTACTATAGTAATATTCCCGTTAGCAAGAACAATTGGTGCAGAATGTTTCCGTGTTCGAAAGATTTTCTTGTATTAAGATAAAATCTCATCCCTGAGAAAAATCGCACATTTATGGAATTTTTCCAGGCATTGGTGAATGTTTCCGAATCTAAGCTACATTTCTGACATGGAGCACTGTTGTTACCGAGGCTTAACTGTAACATTTCCTCATCTTGAACTGGAAAATACATACGCTTATTGTATTTCTATGTTCTCAAAATTTACATATTGAGTGGACAAAATACTTCTCCACACCTGAAACAATATTGACTGCTTTTCACCTTCCAATGGGCTCCTAATACAGTATAGGTATTTGATCTGGATTGTCATGCAGGCATTTTTCAAATTTACCTTGTTTCCAAGCTCATACACTTAATGGGGGAATTGGGATTATCACACAGTATAGTACAGTATATATGGTCACAGGCTTAATACACTAACTATAATATGGGTGTCCATTCACTTTTGGTATTATCCTGAACCTCTTGTTTACTAATAGGAGCACTGAGGAACTTGAAGCAGGAGTGAGAGAGAGGCTGCTAGCAACAGATGGGTTCCCTTTCACAGAGATCCTTCAGGAATTTCAGCACAAGCTCAGTCGCCCCACTACAAAGATTAATTGGGCTCAGCCACGTTATGAGGATCTTGTGGTGAGTTTACAGGAAAGTGAAGTCGAAGTTTTATATTCATATGATGTGTAGTTTTTAAAATAGCAGTACAGTAGGGTCGCAGAGTATGCGTATCTTTAGTATGTGACCCTGCTTATATGCGTCTGACCCCCTGAATCACCCTTATGATTAGGATAATGAGAATTTCATTCCCTGATTGAGTTGCTTTACTGCCCATTTAGGAAACAATGACAGTGCTTGACACCTTGAAAAGATCTTGGTGTTGACTGGATGAGATTCCACACAATAGTTTTGTTATTCACATGAATAATGTGTCCTGGTACTGAACATTTGTACTTTACAACTCTGGTAGGCTCTGTCATGGCATGATCAGTATGCTGAGATCCAGTCCTCTTGTGTTATGTATGGTTTATGGGCCCCTTGTGTTATGTATGGTTTATGGGCCCCTTGTGTTATGTATGGTTTATGGGCCCCTTGTGTTATGTATGGTTTATGGGCCCTTGTGTTATGTATGGTTTATGGGCCCTTTGTGTTATGTATGGTTTATGGGCCCTTGTGTTATGTATGGTTTAGGCCCCTTGTGTTATGTATGGTTTATGGGCCCTTGTGTTAGTGTGGGGTTGGCTGTGTTGGTTTAGCTTTGTGTTAGTATGGTTTGGGCCCCTTGTGTGTGGTTTATGGACCCTTTGTGTTATGTATGGTTTGGGGCCCCCTTTGTGTTATGTATGGTTTAAGGCCCCTTTGTGTTATGTATGGTTTATGGACCCCTTGTGTTATGTATGGTTTCATTCCTCAGGCGTATGGTTTATGGACCCTTTTGTGTTATGTATGGTTTGTGCCCTTGTGTTATGTATGGTTTATGGGCCCTTAAGGTGTATGGTTTATGGGCCCTTTGTGTTATGTATGGTTTGAGGGCTCTTGTGTTATGTATGGTTTAAGGACCCCTTGTGTTATTTCGGTTTATGGGCCTTGTGTTATGTATGGTTTATGGACCCTTTGTTATGTATGGTTTGTGGCCCTGTGTTAGTGGGTATTTTAGGCCCCTGTTATGTATGGTTTATGGGCCCTTGTGTTATGTGTTGGTTTATGCCCTTGTAAGTGTATGGTTTATGGACCCTTTGTGTTATGTAGGGGTTTATGGGCCTCTTGTGTTATGTGTATGGTTTATGGGGCCCTTGTGTTATGTATGGTTTGAGGCCCTTTTGTGTTATGTATGGTTTATGGGCCCCTTGTGTTATGTATGGTTTATGGACCCCTTTGTGTTATGTGTATGGTTTATGGGCCCCTTGTGTTAGTGTGTATGGTTTATGGGCCCCTTGTGTTATGTATGGTTTATGGCCCCTTTGTGTTATGTATGGTTTATGGCCCCTTTGTGTTATGTGATGGTTTGGCGGGCCTTGTGTTATGTATGGTTTGTGGCCCCTTTGTGTTATGTATGGTTTATGGACCCCTTTGTGTTATGTATGGTTTATGGGCCCCTGTTATGTGTGGTTTATGGGCCCCTTGTGTTATGTATGGTTTATGGACCCCTTGTGTTATGTAGGGGTTTATGGGCCTCTGTGTTATGTGGCGGTTTATGGGCCCCTTGTTATGTATGGTTTATGGGCCCCTGTGTTATGTATGGTTTATGGGCCCTTGTGTTATGTGGTTTATGGGCCTCTGTGTTATGTATGGTTTGTGGGCCCCTGTGTTATGTATGGTTTGTGGGCCCTTGTGTTATGTATGGTTTATGGGCCCCTTGTGTTATGTATGGTTTATGGGCCCTTTGTGTTATGTATGGTTTATGGGCCCCTTTGTGTTATGTATGGTTTATGGGCCCCTGTGTTATGTGTCGGTTTATGGGCCCCTTGTGTTATGTATGGTTTATGGCCCCTTGTGGTATGATGGGGCCCCTTTGTGTTATGTATGGTTTATGGGCCCCTTTATGTATGGTTTATGGGCCCTTTGGTTATGTATGGTTTATGGACCCTTGTGTTATGTATGGTTTATGGGCCCCGTGTTATGTATGGTTTATGGGCCCCTTTGTGTTATGTGATGGTTTATGGGCCCCTTGGTAGTGTATGGTTTATGGCCCTTGTGTTATGTGTGCGGTTTATGGGCCCTTTGTGTTATGTATGGTTTATGGGCCCCTTTGTGTTATGTGGCGGTTTATGGGCCCCTTTGTGTTATGTATGGTTTATGGGCCCCTTGTATGTATGGTTTATGGGCCCTTTGTGTTATGGGCGGTTTAGGCCCCTTGTGTTATGTATGGTTTATGGCCCCTTGTGTTATGTATGGGGTTTATGGGCCCCTTGGTTATGTGGCGTTTGCGGCCCTTTGTGTTTTGTGGCGGTTTATGGACCCTTTTGTTATGTATGGTTTATGGACCCTGTGTTATGTATGGTTTGCGGCCCTGTGTTATGTATGGTTTATGGGCCCCTTTGTGTTATGTGTGGTTTATGGACCCTTTGTGTTATGTATGGTTTATGGACCCTTTGTGTTATGTATGGGTTTATGGGCCCTTGTGTTATGTATGGTTTATGGGCCCCTGTGTTATGTATGGTTTGCGGCCCCCTGTGTTATGTGATGGTTTATGGGCCCCTGTTATGTATGGTTTATGGGCCCCTTTGTGTTATGTATGGTTTATGGACCCCTTTGTGTTATGTATGGTTTGTGGCCCCTGTGTTATGTATGGTTTAGGACCCTTTGTGTTGTGTGTATGGTTTATGGCCCTTTGTGTTATGTGTGGGGTTTATGGACCCTTTGTGTTATGTGTATGGTTTATGGGCCCTTTGTGTTATGTATGGTTTATGGGCCTTGTGTTATGTATGGTTGGCGGACCCCTTTGTGTTATGTATGGTTTATGGCCCCTTTGTGTTATGTATGGTTTATGGGCCCCTTGTGTTATGTATGGTTTATGGGCCCCTTTGTGTTATGTATGGTTTATGGCCTTGTGTTATGTATGGTTTATGGGCCCCTTGTGTTATGTATGGTTTATGGGCCCTTTGTGTTATGTATGGTTTATGGGCCCTTGTGTGTATGGTTTATGGACCCTCTTGTGTTATGTATGGTTTATGGGCCCCTTTGTGTTATGTATGGTTTATGGCCCCTGTGTTATGTATGGTTTATGGGCCCCTTGTGTTATGTATGGTTTATGGGCCCCTTGTGTTATGTATGGTTTATGGGCCCCTGTGTTATGTATGGTTTATGGGCCCCTTTGTGTTATGTGGCGGTTTATGGGCCTTTGTGTTATGTATGGTTTATGGGCCCCTGTGTTATGTGTAGGGGTTTATGGGCCCTTTGTGTTATGTATGGCGTTTATGGGCCCTTGTGTTATGTATGGTTTATGGGCCTCTTGTGTTATGTATGGTTTGTGGACCCCTTGTGTTTTGTGGCGTGAGGGCCCCTTTGTGTTATGTATGGTTTATGGGCCCTTTGTGTTATGTATGGTTTATGGGCCCCTTTGTGTTATGTATGGTTTATGGACTTCTTGGTTATGTATGGTTTATGGGCCCTTTGTGTTATGTATGGTTTATGGGCCCCTTGTGTTATGTATGGTTTATGGTCCCCTTTGTGTTATGTATGGTTTATGACCCCTTTGTGTTATGTATGGTTTATGGGCCCTGTGTTATGTATGGGTTTATGGCCCTGTGTTATGTCTGGTTTATGGGCCCCTTTGTGTTATGTATGGTTTAGACCCCTTGTGTTATGTGGCGGTTTATGGGCCCTTGTGTTATGTATGGTTTGTGGCCCCTTTGTGTTATGTATGGTTTATGGCCCTTGTGTTATGTATGGTTTATGGCCCCTTGTTATGTAGTGGTTTGTGGGGCCCCTTTGTGTTATGTATGGTTTATGGGCCCCTTGTGTTATGTATGGGTTTGTGGGCCCTTGTGTTATGTATGGTTTATGGGCCCTTTGTGTTATGTGTATGGTTTAAGGGCCCTTGTGTTAGTGTATGGTTTATGGACCCCTTGTGTTATGTATGGTTTATGGGCCCCTTGTGTTATGTATGGTTTATGGACCCTTTGTGTTATGTGTATGGTTTATGGACCCTTGTGTTATGTATGGTTTATGGACCCCTTGTGTTATGTATGGTTTATGGACCCCTTGTTATGTATGGTTTATGGGCCCCTTGTGTTATGTATGGTTTATGGACCCTTGTGTTATGTATGGTTTATGGCCCCTTGTGTTATGTATGGTTTGTGGGCCCCTTGTGTTATGTGTATGGTTTATGGGCCCTTGTGTTATGTATGGTTTATGGGCCCTGTGTTATGTATGGTTTATGGGGCCCCTTGTGTTATGTATGGTTTATGGACCCCTGTTATGTATGGTTTATGGGCCCCTTTGTGTTATGTGGCGGTTTATGGGCCCTTTGTGTGTTATGTATGGTTTATGGGCCCCCTTGTTATGTATGGTTTATGGGCCCCTGTGTTATGTGTATGGTTTATGGGCCCTTTGTGTTATGTGTGGTATGGTTTAGGGCCCCTTTGTGTTATGTATGGTTTATGGGCCCCGTGTTATGTTATGGTTTAGGCCCCTGTGTTATGTATGGTTTATGGCCCTTGTTATGTGTATGGTTTATGGACCCCTTGTGTTATGTATGGTTTATGGGCCCTTGTGTTATGTATGGTTTATGGTCCCCTTTGTGTTATGTATGGTTTATGGACCCTTTGTGTTATGTATGGTTTATGGCCCCTTGTGTTATGTATGGTTTATGGGCCCCTGTGTTATGTATGGTTTATGGGCCCTTTGTGTTATGTATGGTTTATGGACCCCTTGTGTTATGTGTATGGTTTATGGGACCCTTGTGTTATGTATGGTTTATGGGCCCTTGTGTTATGTATGGTTTATGGGCCCCTTTGTGTTATGTATGGTTTATGGGCCCCTTTGTGTTATGTATGGTTTATGGGCCCCTTTGTGTATGTATGGTTTATGGGCCCTTGTGTTATGTATGGTTTGTGGCCCCTTTGTGTTATGTATGGTTTGTGGCCCTTGTGTTATGGGCGGTTTATGGGCCCTTGTGTTATGTATGGTTTATGGGCCCTTGTGTTATGTGGCGGTTTATGGGCCCCCTGTTATGGTTTATGGGCCCCTTGTGTTATGTATGGTTTATGGACCCCTTGTGTTATGTATGGTTTATGGGCCCCTTGTGTTATGTATGGTTTATGGGCCCTTTGTTATGTGTATGGTTTATGGGCCCCTTTGTGTTATGTATGGTTTATGGGCCCCTTGTTTGTATGGTTTATGACCCTTGTGTTATGTATGGTTATGGGCCCTTGTGTTATGTATGGTTTATGGCCCTTGTGTTATGTATGGTTTATGGGCCCCTTGTGTTATGTATGGTTTATGGGCCCTTGTGTTATGTATGGTTTAGGCCCCTTGTGTTATGTCTGGTTTATGGGCCCCTGTGTTATGTTGGTTTATGGGCCTTGTGTTATGGGTGGTTTATGGGCCCTTGTGTTATGTCTGGTTTATGGCCCTTGTGTATTGTGTGGTTTTGGGCCTTGGTTATGTATGGTTTATGGCCCTTTGTGTTATGTATGGTTTATGGGCCCCTGTGTTATGGCGGTTTATGGGCCTTGTGTTATGTATGGTTTATGGGCCCTTGTGTTATGTATGGTTTATGGGCCCTTGTGTTATGTATGGTTTAGGCCCTGTGTTATGTATGGTTTATGGGCCCTGTGTTATGTATGGTTTATGGCCCTTTGTGTTATGTATGGTTTATGGGCCCCTTGTGTTATGTATGGGTTTATGGGCCCCTTTGTGTTATGTAGGTGGTTTATGGGCCCCTTGTGTTATGTATGGTTTATGGACCCCTTGTGTTATGTATGGTTTATGGGCCTCTTTGTGTTATGTATGGTTTAGGCCCTTGTGTTATGTATGGTTTATGCCTGTGTTATGTATGGTTTATGGACCCTTGTGTTATGGGGTTTATGGCCCTTGTGTTATGTATGGTTGTGGCCTTGTGTTATGTCTGGTTTATGGGCCCTTTGTGTTATGTATGGTTTATGGGCCCCTTGTGTTATGTCTGGTTTATGGGCCCCCTGTGTTATGTCTGGTTTAGGGCCTTGTGTTATGTATGGTTTGAGGCCTCAAATCTCAGTTACCCTTCCCTTCTTCCTCTGTCCACAGTATTTTCAATGTTTTCTCCATGAAATATGGTATAATTTAATTAAATTGTACAAGTCTCCCAGGCCCTGCTGAGATGTCGGTGGTCACTCATATTTCAAGTTTTCATTTTGTACTTTTTGAAAATTTAATAACTAGTAGTGTATTGTGAAATCCTCTGAAGGAAAAAGTATATTTCAGAAATGGTGTATCTGTATGCTGGACTGGGAACCTTTGTATGCTGTAGAAAAGATCTCACCAGTTGTTACTAGATGGATTGTAACCCATGGCACAGGGCTGAGGTGTATACAGGTATGGATTGGTTTTCTAAGTTGGCACATCTGTGAATGTTTTTTAAACCAACTGACCCTTTGAGAGAAGTTTACCCCCACTCATGTGCTCCATCTAAGCCTCTGACTAACCCAACCATAAATGAAGCCACAGCCAGTTGCTAGGACACCTTCATATTTAATATTATTTGGCTTTTATAAAGAAGTGGTTCCTTTGGTTTCAATATAGGGACTATTAGTGTGTCTGCTATTAATTTATTTCATGAATTACAAGTTTTAATACAAACCCACCACATAGTGAAATATTTAGATGCAGTCCAGTACATTACACTACATATTGGTAACTGGAGTATCTTGTTTGTTTTAGGCATTTAGAGTACTGCTACAGCAGCAGTGAGCTTGTGAAAGGTACACATCAATAATCTCTACAGTATATTCATTCCATAGGAAATTAAAACTTTACAAAAATTTATTCTCAATTATTTAGATATGTCTGGTAATTGTAATTTCATTTTACCTGTATGTATATGTGTTGACTTTTTACTCTGCCAGGACAAGTACCGTAGTCCCAATGAATGCAATTCGTAAACAGCGGGAAAATGTTTCTTAATTGTAACCAATGCAAACACATGCAACCATGGGAAATGGTCGTAAAACGATGATGAGGATGATGAATTGATAAGTGACGAATATTATGACAAAATGGGTCCATTCCTAACATGATTCAACCTAACCTAACCATTAGGATCAGAACTCATTTTCTTCTGGTCACAAACTAACCTAAAACAATCTAACCATTAGTATTACTATGTCCTATTGATCAAGTTAGATTAGGTTAACCTATTATTTGGTCTAATAAGACTG
The DNA here is from genome assembly GCF_018991925.1 of Homarus americanus. NCBI lineage: Eukaryota > Metazoa > Arthropoda > Malacostraca > Decapoda > Nephropidae > Homarus > Homarus americanus. The sequence goes on along the minus strand of NW_024723050.1, from coordinate 3,861,203 downwards.
GGGTACAACTAATCTGCACCCAGCTCCCACCATCATCAAAGTTCTATAGCCATTTTCCATGCACGTGTGAGTTAGCTGTGATTACTTGATGGCACTTCTCCATGCTGTGCAGTCTTTTGCAGCTTCTCTCATCAGATTCTTAACTCTAATGTAATTTTTTACAATCTCTCTCTATGTCATTCTTAGCCTACCCAAACTCTCCTCTCCACATTTAAACTCGTTACCCAGTTGGTCTCCTCCACATGCCCAAATCATCTCAACCTACCTCTGCACAGGGTTTCACTAATACTGTACTCTCAATTCCCAGCCACCCTCTAAGCTCTGAACAGGGTTTCCTCTCTTTCAATGTCACATTGCACATCCACCTCACCATGCTCATTACAAATTACTCAACCCTGCATATGTCATCCTCTTTAACTGCCATGTTTCACTGCCACAGATCATCACACTTTTCATGCCAGTTGCATTATATCTTTCCTTTCACAAGAGGGGAAGGTCCTCTTAGCATCAATAAAGGCAGCAACTCCCTGAACTTCCTCCAGCCACTTCTGACTCTTACAACTGAGCTAGCTTCAGCACCATCTCTAGCATTGATCACAGCACCCAGGTAGCAGGACTCTTCAACACAATCCAAGGATATATCCCCAATGTTGAGTTTCAACAGCTTCGCTAAGGCCACATGATTACCTGTGCATGCAGGACATTTAAAGTCAACAACTTCCTTTAGTTTGCCATCTACTCCACTGCACCTCTTGTGTACCCACCTTCCATACTTACACCTTTGAATGTGGATGTTGCTCTATTTGTTGCAGATGAAACATGGACAGACATATTCACTTTTAGCTTAATTAAGTATGTGGATCTCACCACTTCAAGGGTAAAATCAACATACAGTGCACTTCCTCATTTGACCCAGACTACTAAACCCACATACATACTAAACATACTGTATGTTGGGTTAGATCATGGATACAATAAAAAAAAGTTGAAAGGAAAAAATTAATAATAGATTTATTGAAAGATTTTATGTTAAACATGTCGTTTATTAAAAATCTCTTGTTCCATTATACTGTACTACATAGCCGATCGGCATTGTGAAACGCTGTGTCCGGCGTGGTGTAGCAGCATGTGAGGTTCAGTGGAGAGTTGTCAGTTGTGATCTTCCCAAAGGAACTCCAGAACACCTCACTACTGATGAACCTCTGCATCTCATTCAAGAATCATTATCAATGCTTGTGCAAGAGTTTGAAGAAAAGACCAAATCAAAGAAACAAGGTACAGTATATATACTGCACTGTATACAGTGGTCCCTCGATTAACGAACACAGTTGGTTCCACAGAGTTGTTTGTTAACCGAAAATTTCGTTAACTGAATCTATTATTTCAATGGGATATTGGGTAATTGGTTCCAATTCACAGAAAAAGTACAGGTTGACAACCCTTTATCCGAAATTCTGAAAACCGAAAGTTTTTTTAAGAAAAGTTATGATTAGCCCACCCGGCATAAATCACTGACCCACATCGGGCCTGGTGGGCGAAAATGTAATGGTAATAATAATTATAATAATAATTATTCATAGAAAATAAAAATTTTAATTAAAATACTGTACACCAAAATAAAATAATAATGATAACAATAATAATAATAATAATAGTAATAATAAAATATAATAATAAAATTAATAACAATAATAATGTAATAAAATAATAATAAAGAAATACAAGAATGAAAAAGATCTAAAGTGAGAGCTGCACTCTAGACCTATGAATTATTATTACCTGTACATTATTATTATTATTATTATTATTATTATAATATTTTTGCCCCCAATCCCAGGCCCTGATGTGGGTCAGTGATCTATGCCCAGGTGGGCTTTAAAAAATAAAAATAAAAAATATACATTCTGAAAACCGAAAATTCCGAAATCCAAATGCTTCTATTTTAGGTTTAGGTGATTGTCAACCTGTACATACAAAGTACTGTATACCTTAATAGAATTAACAAAACATTAAATATTAACTAAATACAGTACTGTACTGTTACGATGATGACATGCTATATTCTTTGCAGAGTGCATTGGTTCTAATGCCTTCTTCATGTTTCATTATAATTTCTGCACTGTATATTATCAATATGTGAACTAAATTTCAGAATGACCAATAATTTTCACGTAAAAATGCAAAAATATTCAAGAGACCAACAAACTGGATGTTCACTCCACTGTAAACAAAGTTAAACTGGGTGATTTGATCAGCTTAGGGCACACAAAAACTGTTCCCTGTACTGTATATATCATCAATATGTTAACTAAATTAGAATGACCAATAATTTTAATATAAAAAATGCAAAAATATTGAAGAGCACAACTTTCTTGATATTTACTCCACTGGAAACGAATGTAAACATAGAACAGATTACCCTGTACTGTACTGTATTGGTGGACTGTTCGATCACCTGATGCGCACAACAAAGCGTGTTCTCGTAAGGCTGTTGGTTAATGGGGTTGTATTCGTTAGTGGAATTGAAAATCCTTATGAGAGCTAATTCGTTAATTGGTCCGTTCGTTAATCGAGGGACCATTGTATATACTTATTAGAACTATCTTTTTCTTATATATCAAGACTCAGATTTTTCAGAGTAGAATCTATGCATTGTGAATTGTCTTCAGTTTTTTTATACAGTACTGCAATTTATCTTTCCAGAATACAGTACTGAGTACTGTAATAATTTGTCATATTTTGCTGTGTATAAAATTTTCATAAACATTTTTATTTTTTGTGGCTGTATTATTCAAAGTTTAATCTTTCTTTTCTTCCTCTAAGGTAAAAATAAAAAGAAGAGCAAGGATAATATCAAGAAACTGACTAAGGATGACCCTGTGAAATTAGTTAAGGATGACACCAGGAAATCAGTCAAGGATGACCCTGTGAGATTGACTAATGATGACCCTAGAAAAATTAATCTTAAGGATAACCTTAGGAAATTGAATCTGGATATGAATAATAGCAGCAGCAGCAGCAGTGTCATGGACGGAAATGATAAATGTTATGACTTTGTAATGAAAAGTAAGCACAGTCTTTCAAACCATTGCAGCATACAAGTAAATAGTTCTGAGGAGTTTGTTGCTGACAGGAATCATGTAACTAAAGAAAAAAATAACATAACTCTGACTGATGATGAAAGAGAGGAGAAGCTTGAAGATGCAGACTTATCATTGATCATTGACAGAATCATAAACATCAAAATGAGCAGTCACTTTCCTGAATGTGGAAGTGTTAACAGACAAGGTGCTGAATATATAAATGAAAAACAGAAAAAAAATCAGAACAGCTGTAACTCAGACCAGAAGGCAATGACACAGTGTGAAGGCCACTATTCAAGATACAACTTAGGTGAAGAAAAGGTCGATATAAAGAACATAAGTTGGCAGAAATTCAATGATTCGGGAAAAAGAGATAAAACTCAAAGAATAATCGACAGTACAATTGATTTTAAATTAGATGATAAAGAAAATCAACCAGAAAGTCTCTTTGACAGAGTATCTAAACGGCTAAATAAAAGACACAGGAAAAAGGGGCATGTTTGACCAGCCCTTGCAATCAACCCCATATGTCTGTCAAGTTAAACAGGGATTTAAATCTTAATCCTGGCAGTTTTGATGGAAGGCAGAAATATAAAAATGTTTCACACAAAGATGCACAGAGCTCCAAAAAAAGCATTAGCAGTGGTAAAGTCGAAGAAGATATTGAAACACCAATTGAAAGAAACACGTCTTCTCAACTTGCATTTCCTTCTAAAGTATTGATGCAAATGGAATTTTTTTGTGAAAATAACAAAGAAAATGCATCAAAAAATTCTGCTGAATCAATTTTAAGCTCATCCCATGATTTGTTCAGCCCAAGATCTGAGACCATTGAAAGCAGCAGTCAAGTATCAAGAGACATTTTTAATATCACAGATGACTGTCTTCCCACACCTCCCTGTTCATCTTCACCCAAACAGCATTCTACTCCATATCTAACAACTGAGAGAGCTGTAGTTAAAAGGAGTAATACAGATATAAAACTTAAATCAACTCTTCTAAGTCCAAATGCACAAATAGTTGAAATGGATGGAAAAAATAAGTTATCTCTCTTAACTGCAATTTCTCCTTTGTCCAAAAATTTGCAGGATAGCTCCAAGAAACCACTACCTGATAGCAGTTCGTCTGTCCACACATTTTCCAAAGTGAGTGAAATGTTTGTGAATGATTCTGTTCTAAGATTCAACAAGAGTATCATATCCCAGGGAAGTTCCATTGTAAAAGAAAACATTATTGTTTCTTCTTCTAAAAATTATAATTTATCTGCTATTTTGAGCACTCCAAGAGCCCCTAAGAAATGGAATATGGAAAGTGTGTGTTTCAAACTCATAGATAGTTTTAATGACTGTGAAGGTTGTGTATCATATGATGCTACAACATCTAGATCATCTCCGTTGAGTGTTATGTCTACCAAAGAATTACAGCAGGCCTCATTTACAAAGAAAATATCTTGTGCCTATAATGAGGAGGAAAGAAGTAGCCTTGATAAAAAAGATAATTATAATAACATGTCACCCATAGTAACAGAAAACAGGCTTAAAAATGCTAGGGATGAAGTGAAAAACAATGAATGTAAAATCCTGGAGGAAAATATTGCATTTGGAAATGAAGAAAGCAATGATAGAACAAGTTCTTCCCCAAGAACAGCCAATAATGCACTGACTTATGACCCCTTTTCTCCATTTGGGGTTGGCTTAACATTAGCTGAAAGACTCAAAATAAAATGTCCTAATAAGAATTTTGCTAAGCTCTTTGATGGTATCTGATACAAATTTATATACCTGTACTGTAGAAATGTAATTACAGTTCTCAAAAAAAAAATAATAAATAAATAAAAAATCCTGTATACGGTGCTGTACAGGTGCTGGACAGTAGACCCTCACCATCCATAGAGTGGGTATCCACAGTTTTTACTCTGTATGTCATTTCACCAACCACTGCATTTAATTTAATGTATCCACAGATTAGTGTGGTGTCTTTATCCCCCCACAGTCTAATGAATTCCTCCGTTAATGTGAAGAATGAATAAAAATAATATTGATAAATAATAAAATAAAAAATAAATACTGCAGTTGTTTTGCAATTGTTTACCTAAGTGTGTAACAGAGAGCCAGTACTTGCCAACAGTGCATAACAGAGATGTGACAAACAGCCCAAAAGGCTATCGGACCATTCAGTCGTGGCATAGAGGATATAAGTAAATTCAGGGGTGGTGCCAGAACTGGTTTGAGAATGTATCTGTAATAGTTTTTGATTAAAGTCTGGTCTTGAATGAGCTCACCTCTAGTGGAGTGTTCAGCAGTTCAGCTCCTCCAGAAAAGTTTTTCCTCGTAGTTTTCCACCAGATTTGTGGCTTGGTGCTCTTTGGCTGTAACTCAACCTTTACCTCTATAATTTAAACTTCACTCATATTTCTCACCTGTAACATTTTATGCAATTTCTTTATTTATTTTTTATGCTTTTATTATACATATTAACGTTACATCAGTTTTATCTCGTATTCAATGGGATTAAAAACATTAACCTAAATACTGTAATAAGACTACTGAGTAATTAACACTATTTGTGATTATATTCCTTTCTATTGTGAGTGTACTTTTAATGCTTATTGATTTGTGTGAGTGTTTTTGCATGTGTCGTGTCTGTTTGTATATATTGTATACTGTACAAAAACCATATTGTATAAACAGTATTGTGGATATAAATAAAACTATTGGTACTGTATATAGTCTTACTTCGTTTTATTTTATGAAAAAAAAATATCCTAAAATATCTGACTAAACATACATTTGTTCAAGTAAATATTAGTTAATTATTTCTTAAAATTACAGCATTGCAGAATGAAGTGTAAAAATTCCATAGGCTTTTCTAATCTGGGCTAGTCACAAGTACAAAAACTGAAGGATTGCATCAGTCAAATTGCTTTACTTATGTTTAATTACAGGACAGGAATGCATATCAGTATCTATCTTCCGTGGTCCGTAGTGGACAGGTACTGTTTTGAGCAACAGGATGTTTAATGCGTCAGGTGAAATAAACTTGGGTGTCCCAATCTTCAGGTAGCAATAAGATAATGGATTAATTGATGAGGTAATATTAGTGTAACTTTTGTCTTAACAGGAATTGTTTTCTCTCTTGTGTTCTGGTGTGGTTAGTTGCAATACCCACTAAAAGAATGTCGAGTGAATTTTTCTGTTTCTACTTTAACAATTTGAAGCGTAAGCGAAATGCTTTGATATGAACTGATCCCACATCACCAATAGTTAGAGATAGGGAGTAGGATTGGGGGTTCAGGATATCATTGTATAATACAAAAATACTTCAATATAACAAGAAATCCGTTTAAGCTATACAGGTGCTCCTCTACTTACGAGCGAGTTATGTTCCTGAGGCTTGTTTGTCAAGTCCAACTTTACTCTTGTAGATACCAAAAATATTGTAAAAAATAGAAAGATTATGGATATTTAGTACAGCTATATCCTTTAATACAGCTTGTAAAACCTGGCTCGCACTCTTCTCTTGGGCAATGTTTGTTCTATCTGGAATTTTTCTTCAAAATAATCCAGTCTCATCCACATTAAACACCTGTTCTGGCAGATAACCCCCTCAGTGATGATGTTTGTATCTCTGAAAGTTTGTAAGTTGAGGCAGTTCTGAAATGAAAGGCTTACCTGTACAATATTAATGTAGGTATCGTTCTGGGTGAAGCGAGGCATATGTAAACAAGCACGCTGACTGATGGTACAAATAACACTAAAAATTTACATTAAATGCAAACGTTTCCAGGAACATCATAACTGAAGACAGACCTCGAAATGAATTTTTCACCATTACATCGTTGTACTAACGGAATATCATTCTTACCGAGTTTCACAACAGCACCTATTCATATTAATTTGCGAAATGTTTGATTTATGAAGTGACTAGCAAATATCATTTCATATTAGAGTGAACAGCTACAGCAATATACAATATATCCATCTTCGTGGGATCTGTCATGTTAATGAAATGTAAAATTGCATTGGTTTAACACTGAATTGGGTTTTTTTCAAATCAAGGGACTTGCAGGCAACAGAGCACCACCCCCATCCATCTATAATAAGACATTTATGGTTTAAGTTTCGGTGTGGTACCAGTTGTTTCCACGGCTCCTAATCGTAGTGCTATCTCCGGTATTCGTATACCTCGTTGTGTAGGGCAGTGATAGCACCTCTAACGCATCTTACGTTAATGTCCTCCAATAATTCCTCACTTCATTCACTCCCTTATATGCTGCAAAATCTCTAGGGACTAAGGGAATTCTCATTATTTAAAATGACAAATAAAGTAAAATTGTATTGTTATCAATAGTGACATACAGTATGTGGATAGAGAACCTGCTGGTGCTGGCCTTCAGATGTACAGATTCTTGACTGGATAACTATACTGTATTTAGCATAATCTATACAGTACATACTTTGCAGTCTCATTATTCTCTAAACCAGTGTTGCAGTGCCACTTTTTGGTAAGTGCCGGAGCTGTCAAAATAATTCTGGTAGTAGTCTAATGTGCTTATCCTTTCGAGATATAAGTCACATATCTATAGCTCTTCTGCAAGGAAGTACTGTTTTTAAGTGTTTAGAAGTGCACCTGTTATCAAAAGTTCTGCTGGCTAGAACATAAGAAAATAAGGAGTTCGCACAGGCCGGTTGGCCTGTGCATGGCAGCTCCTGTCGAGAGTTACTACCACTCTCTATCATCCATGAATCTATCCAGCCTCCCTTTGAAACTTTCCAGCATTCCAGCACTTACTACAAAGTTGCTAAGCTTGTTCCACTCGTCCACCACCCTATTTGTAAACCAGTTCCTTCCTATCTCCCTCCTAAACCTAAACTTATCCAACTTGAATCCATTGTCCCGAGTCCTATCCTGCTCAGATATTATAAGAACTTTATCTATATCACCTTTATTGATTTCTTTCACCCACTTGAATACTTCTATCATATCTCCCTGCACTCTTTGTCTTTCTAGGGAATGCAAGTTTAGTTTCTTTAACCTATCCTGATATGGAAGGTTTCTAAGTCCTGGAATCATTTTCGTCATTCTTCGCTGCACCGACTCTAGTGAATTGATATCCATTCTATAATAGGGGCACCAGAACTGAACCGCATAATCGAGGTGCGGCCTAACTAGCGTAAGATATAGCTGCAATAAGACCTTGCACTCTTATTACTTACACTTCTAGATATAAACCCAATACTCTGTTTGCCTTATTTCGAACATTAACGCACTGTTTTCTAGGCCGTAGGTCCGGGCTTACAAGTACCCCTAGGTCTCTTTCACAAGTCGACTTCTCTAGGTTGATGTTAAGGCTGTATACATTGTCAGTATTTGTTCTTCCAATATTAAGTACGCTGCACTTGCTGGTGTTGAATTTCATTTGCCATTTTTCAGACCACCCCTGCAGTTTATTTAGATCCTCCTATAATGCATTTGCATCCTGCCCTGAATTAATCTGCCGCCCTATTTTGGTGTCATCCGCAAACTTGCTTATGTCACTGCTGATCCCAGTATCTAGATCGTTTATGTAGATTATGAACAAGAGTGGGCCTAGTACTGACCCCTGGGGAACCCCACCGGTTACACGGCCCCACTCAGATTTAACACCATCTACGCTGACCCTCTGCGTTCTATCAGTGAGCCATGATTTTATCCAATTTAAAACTTTCCCCTCGATACCATGAGCCTTAATTTTTCTCAGAAGCCCCTGATGCGGTACTCTGTCAAATGCTTTGCTAAAGTCTCAGTAAATAACATCGTAATTTTCGTCATTATCTACTACTCGAAGACTTTCCTAAAAATGCCAGCAGATTTGTTAGACAAGATTTTCCTTTGTAAACCCATGTTGAGAGAGTCGTAGATTAATTTGCTTTTCTAAATACGATCGGAGGTTATCTGCTATAATTGATTCAAGAAATTTCCCCACTACTGACGTCAAACTGATCGGCTGGTAATTTGACGCTGATGCTCGTCTCCCTTTTGAATACTTCCGGTATAATATAAAATGTAAGCTGATCTGAAGGAGAGATTAATTATATGAGGATATATTCGGTTTTGTATATGTATTATTAATGCAAAATAAAGTTGATTGCTTGATTGATATAGATTTATAGTAACATGTAGAGCTTACTATAACTTCATGTGTGAAGTGTAGTGTGGTGGAGTGGATGAAGAGGAATACATCTCACCCCCCACCCATCCCAGCAAAGACTGTGCTCCCTTCCTTTAAATCATCTCTTAAAAAATATCTATTGTCTAAGTATTAATATTTCTTGTAATAATTACTATATATACAGTACCTGTTTTTATTGTACCATCAAAACCATTTTATCGGAAATTATCATGTAAATAGATAAGTAATTATCATTGCAATACGTAAATATATTTGCCAACTAGACATAATCCTGTCAGCTCTGTCCTCTTGTTCAACCTTAATACAGTACTGTACAACCCATGTTGTACTGCTTCCCCATTATACTTGTGTTTTTCAATTCCACTGTAATTTATATACTGTATATATTTATAATATAAATAAAAAAATAATAATAAATAAATTAAATAAATATTGAAGTGATAACTGTGGTAACATTAAGAGAAGTTCATATTACCACCATCCTATTGTACTATTCCAGATGATACTAAATGTTGCATAATACTTCCTTGAGATAAATGTATAGTATATATCAGGTGCCTAAAAGAGAGGTCAGGTTCTCAACTGGCTCAGCCATGTTAATATTGTTATTATTATCCACTCTGTATCAGTGTTTTTCTGGCTAAATAAAATGTTTAATTCAATTCAATTCAAATTAAAAGGTGGTATGGACATGTGCCAAGGATGCATGAAGACAGTCTGACAAAAAAAAGTTATGATAGGCAAGAGAGGGAATGTTGGGAGGGGTAGACCAATTGCCACCTGGGAGAAAAGAGTTAGAGAGTTTGTTGAAGAGAGAGCGGGAAGGGGAGGATGAGTGTTTGAAAGAGCAAGTGAGGTGTGCAAGGATAAAATGGCCTGGAGACACTTCTGTTGGGGAGTTCCTGGGAGGGAACAAGGCGTCGGCGATATTGGTTGATTGATCAAAACAGAGGTGCCCAAGCGGCACTCCGGTGAGCTCCGGCAGCACTGCACCCCTGCTCTAAACTAAGCTTTCAATTACAGGGTATATCATTATAATACCTAAACATGACACACCTTGAGAGGAAAAAACTGACGCTTGTTTCATGGACCAATGCCCTGACAAACATGGTCTTGTAGCATCCTGGAGGACCATAGAAAATAACTCCTCTCAGTGAATGTTCCTCAGGATCATTTGTGTGCAGTTGAAGCATTGTCTAAAATGAGAATTTAAATTAGATACAAGATAACTGAAGATTTTAATAAGGATCTGGACTGTAGCACTGTACTGTACTGTACATGCATTTATATAGTACAGTACAGTATACAGTACTGTAATTGCTGAAGATTTCATATTTTCCTGGACTACAAATACTGTATTGGAAATAATATTACAAATATATATTTTGCAGAGTGATCAGGAAATTAAATTAGCACGAGCAGAAAAAGTGAATGTTACACAGATTCATACATAAAAAAAAATAGTGAAATACTGTAATAAGGAAGTCCCAGGAAATGATCTCTGAGAACTTAAAAAAAAAAAAAATGATATACTGTAGGTGTTGATAAAAGGAAGGATGTCAAGAATAAGGAACACAGATACTATAGGAGGAGCTACAGCAGAGTTGAGGGGCGAGAGAGAGAAAAAAAAAACATACTTCAGGAGGCTTTTGACATACAGTACAGTATAGCAAATGAACACGAGTAAAAAAGGAAAAGTACAAAACGAAAATTTAACTTGCCTGAAACTTAGATCTGACTGTTTAGTATCTCCATATATCAGACCATCTCACCTGTCAAGCAGAGGTCTACCTTAGTTTATATTTAATTTTTTGCCACATCAGCTTACTAGCCATTTTGGTAGGGTCACACTGGATAAAACCCTTCTCAAGTGTGTCTGGGTCGAGGCTCGAGCTCCTGACATATGTACAACTCTGCTAAAAGTGGTAGTCAGCTGGACAAACTTGATTTATATATCATTGGAAATTTGGAGAATGAGAACATCTGTACTGTACTTCAATTTAGGATTTACTGTACAGATGAAAAATAAGGAAGTTCCTCTACTAAAATTATATGGCACAGTTGTAGAATTATGAGATATTGGTTCACACTCAGGATGGGATGGAGAAAGGAAACTCACAATGTGCTCTCTGTATACATATTGTATTGGATGTACAATGCAGCTTGGTGCTGGGAAGGCAGCATGGTTACAAGCGTTGAGTAGAGAGAGCTGGTTGGTGAGGATGCCCAGAGGAGGGCACGCGGCTTGAGGGACGCCAAGGTCGCCGGCGGGAGCAGGAGCCGCCAGGCTGGCGCGGAGGAGGAGGTGTTGCTTGCTGGTGGCCGTAGGTAGAAGAAAAGGTGGTCACAGCAGGGTGAGGTCTTATGAGGCGGGGGTAGGCATGGGTTGATAGTTGACCCCTGCTCCGTTAGGGGGCGCTGGAGGCGTAGGCTAGGGAATTTGAAAAGGGTCAGCTACTCAGCAACAAACGGCGTTTGTAGGGGAGGAATCCACTACACAGTTAAGTATCTGTTGTCACCATGATCCACTATGGAGGTACTGTACAGTAAAGTTTGGCACAAGGCTGTACATTGACCTTTATTCACATACTGTACATATAAATGTCATAGTAATGTAACTGAAAGAAAACTGGGATATGACAAATGAAATAAAAAGGTGTAGAGAACAACCAAGAAGAAGAACCCTATTTCTACAACTGTGTACAAAGTAGAGTACACAGGACATGATACAGAGAGGTGTGTGGTGGTTAAATATACTTGAAGCTCCTCTGTATTCCATGGTGGCTAAAGCTCAGAAAATTCTACTCCCATCATTATAAGTGCATAAGGACAGAAAGGCAGCTAACAGACCCCAGGTATAGCTGTATAATAGTGTATAAGAAATATTCTCATTGATATAAATCGGTACTGCTCCTTTGGATTTATGACATATTGTTTATGAGCATTGACAACATTTTTATAATGATCTAAACTTATTGTACAAACAGCTGAGTAGTTTCGTCTCGACATAGTTGGGACCATAAAGCTGTCCTCTGTTGAAGAGCAGAATTATTCTGTAGTGTACTGTATGGTGAAAAATGTAAGAACAATTGTCTAAGAAAATATATATAGATATATAAATATATTTGTTTCAAATTTTTTTTAACTAATATAATGTAAATGAGTGCAGTTCATAGGCTGAAGACATGAAGGCTGTGTAGCTCATAGAATAATTCCCACCAGACATAAATGATCACTGAACCATCCAGGGACGTTAATTTACACCATATACATTCTCAATCAAACTACAGTACTGGTCTTGTGAGTTTGTAACCAGTGTCAGGAGCACATTGTTGGAAACACTAAGAATAAGTGCATCTGGAGGAAATCAGCAGGTGTTATTTGATGACTGTAACCTGAGTACAGTAGGACATCAAGTACCTAAGTGTGTGATGGTCGTAAAGAGGTTGAACAGTAATAAACAGAATTCTTCACAATCGTATGTAAGGATATGTTTTCAGTATGTATATGAAAGCAAAATTTGACTTTAAAATAAATTAAACCTGTGTATCAACCGTCAGAACGGCTAGTAAAGTAATAAGTGGATAGTGGTAAAAAAAAAAGTCAACAGCCGTTAAGACTACAGGTACCAGTTTTCGTTGAAAAACCGTATACGAATTTTAGTCATCCTGTTGATGAATGCTCTATTTTGTATTTCAAAGATGAAATATGCAAAATCATAGTAGCTTCTAATATAAAACACTTCATTTTTATATTGGTAGTAAAATATGACGTCTCATCAACTATATTTAAATTTTGTCTCTTTCTTTATTTTAGACTGGATTAAGAAAATGAGAACTATTTAAATATTTGCAAGTTTTTCTAAGAATTATAAAAGAAAAAATTATGTTATTATCGTTGTGATGAAGGTTAAACTTTTAAAATTGTCCAACACAGCGTCGACACCTTCGCGCCACTTTTGGTCCAATGAGAGCGTTCTTCACTGTGCGTAGACCAATCAGAGTGTGTTGGTGTTATGACGTCATGGGTGGTATATAAACCCAGGCAAGTTGAAAACTGAAATCGTTGAGGAATTGCGAGGGCAGCGTACACAGTTCCTTGTGATCTCGACGTAGATTTCCGTTTAAGACTCCTTATAATAACGCCAACATGGTAAGTTTTAATATTTTGTGTATGTTAAACTGGTTGTTAAGGTGTGAAAGTGTATCATGATATATTTGTAATTGATTTTAATGAAAGTGGAGTTGGAGGTTGACCGGTGTCGCGGCGCGGGCGGGAGCAGACAGGGCTGGGCCAGCAGACAAAGACACGCCCTTTCATTGGAATTTTCTCCCACACTTTATTTGTATTCCTTTACCATTTTGTAAGACATGTTTAGAATGTAATGATAATAGTTTAATTGTTAAGTTTTTACATTCTTTGAGTTCCTATCATGTTCGTATGTCATTAACTCGCCGCGTGTATGAAATGGAGATATTCTGCCACACCGGAGTTTATCAGCTTAATGGTCACCGGTTTGGATCCAAATTGATTATAAGTCGGTAAACCCAATAAATGCAAGGACTAAGGACTTGGGTTTTTTTTTATGGCCGTCAACAGCTAATATGGCAAAATTACTGAATGGTAAAATCACGGAAGGGCGTGACCAGTTCTCGAGAGACGGTTTCTCACTGGGTATCGGTAGGTCTGCTAGTCGAGTCTAGCTTGAGTTATACCTCCCGAAAATTTGAACATTCACTTCCAAGGGGCGCCGAAGAAAATGGCCGCCGGAAATCAAATCATACCGAGCGGTTGACACGCCCTTCGCCGAATTTTCAGGAATTGATTTAGAAACTACAAAACATTATGCAGTGGGCACTCGTAGTTTCGGCTAAGTTATATTTTTTTAATTTAACCAAACGTAACATAACCCGAGTTTTTCATTATTAGGCCTAGGGGCCTAAATTTTTGCAATTGGACAACCATGGTTTATTTTTTAGCAATAGTGTTTTTCCGATAGTTTAGGCAGTTCGTTTCTTCTAAGACGGTTCTCGTAAATGGCTTTAAATGATTTAACCTAACCTGGGGGCTCTATCCCTTGGTATATTTGTCATTTGCAAGACAAACGTCATGGAAGTTAAGTGTTTAACATTCTCTAAACCATCTGAAAATCAATTGCTCAAACCAAAAAGCACCGAAAACTAAACCTTACAAATCGAACTAACGTAACCTAACCTGTTAGGTTCATTGGTTGTCTACTGGTTATATATATATATATATATATATATATATATATATATATATATATATATATATATATATATATATATATATATTGCTAGTCTAAAATCACTTAATGGCTTTAGATGGAAAACCACATAGGAACAATACAACGGGTATTACAAAACTTAGTTTCAATAAATCCAAAACTAACTTTAATTGACAATCCCAAATTAAAAAAAAAAAATTTAAGGTAAACATTAGAAATTCATCAATCAATATGTATAATTCACACGACCATCACAATCACCAGACTGGTTTTAATACCAATTTGTTTACCAAAAGCTGGATAGTTTTTATGCATGTATAGACGCCTCCATTATCTATATTTTAACTTGTGGCTATTTTAAACGTTTACATCTTTTAGTTTATAAATTGAAACTGCCAAATCTATTAGCCTGAAATCTTTAAATTGCAATAAAGTTACTGTAAACCAGTGGAATATACTTGAAGGGCCATGTTTGTGTGACAGGATAAGACACATTTGTAATGATCGGCAACCATTTTAATGTGCTGCATTACATTTCACTGCACTTTCCTACAAGATTTACATTATCTTCATTGTAATCATAGATGAAGCTAAAATTTGTGACATTTCAGTCTTGCACTTGTCTTTCTCTAACTTATGTTTTTTTGTAATTTTTGTCAATTTTTAAGACCCTTTTCTGAAATTTCTGCTGGAAGTTGGTGATAATGGAGATAATAATTTTCAATATTGGTTACCCGGTAGTCAAGTGTTGCCATTTGTTTTTTACGTCTCGTATAGGTCTGACCACCCATCACGCAGTGCTCCTTACCTCTATGTTGGCTTCTTAAGCATCTACAGCGTTCGAAGATTGTCAAGTAACATGGAGGAAAAAAATATTTTGAATATCCAAAGGAAGACTGGAGCACTAGTAAAAATCGACCCATTATTTTACTTCAAATGCAGTTTCACCGAAAAATGGTTGGGTCAGGTTTGCTTGGTTGGCAATTGTGATTTACTTGAGAAAAAAATCAAGATTGAGGGGGGTATAAAAATAATTAATTAACTGGTGAAATGAATATCAAATTACAGTAGCTCGAAACTCGTCAAATAACCTAAAAAAAAAAAGTGCTGAAGTGAAATTTGGCCCTGAAATTTTAGACAACTCCAAACTGTTAAATTCAATTGTATTTTTATTCGTCACCCTCCCTTAATCCAGCCCTGTATGGTTTGTAATAAGCTATAATAATAACAATAATGCTGTGAGAGCAGCTACCTGTGTAAGATATGATATATACTAATCGGTATGGATTATCTCTTGAATTGGGTGCGAGTAATCTTGGGTAAAAGTTCACTTTTTTGAGTAGGATTTTTCTTGGGTGCAAGATGACCCCAACCCATGCTGCATCCTGGATGTGAAGAGCCAATCATATTGGCATATTTCAAAGTGCCTGCATTCTTTTTGATGCCCATGTTCATCTGAAGGGGGGGGGGTGTTAAATTAGACCATATCATAGTTTTGTTTATGCCAGGGTGTTGGGTTCGGCGGTTTTCTTTGGTTAGGTTGATACGGTTTTGTAACATGTCGGCTGCGGGTTTCTTGGCCAAAGTTAGGTTTAATTTAGAAATGATCACTTTACACATTCGTGCAAACAGATTGTCCACTAAAATTGAAATAGTGGAGGGGGGGTGGGTATAGGGATTTACCAATGCTTTACTTGGTGGCTACCGCTGCACAAACGGTCCAAATTGGAGTGCACCAGCACCCCAAGTGAGGTTATGTAATAGGATTTTGGTGTTGGGTAAGGGCTTTAAAGGTTCGTATTGGTAAAGACGGTGTTCAAAATATTAAGTGACTGAAAAATAACAAACCTATGGCCATAATGTGATAGTATTCTTGGTGGATTCAATGATTTTGGAGTGGTGAGTGTGGTCTGATTCTACTGGTTGACGATAAGGCGGCTGATGCAGGTATCGAGGCAGTTGCGTATATAGGCCCTTCCTTCATAGGAATGAAATTTTTAAGGTTCATGTCATCTTTGAACAGGCTTGGCATTCATTAACCTGAAGATCACTTCATCAGGCTCTTGACACTTGCCATGAAGACAAAAACTTGTAGCTTTCACTTGTGCAAGTATAGGTCATGGCTTAAGATTGTCCTGCTGACATGACTGTAAATTCAATGCTACTACTGCCTTGTTGCATCCTATGCAAATATACAATGTACTTTCCTTGCTCTCCTATTAGGTTGATATTTGCTGCATTAATAGGGAACTTGAATTCTGAAGGCTATGAAATTTTGCATATTTGAACAAAGGGTTATATTGCGACTTTGTTTAAAGATTTTTCGTACATTGTGGCTACCAAAATTATAAAAAAAAATCCTATATATAGTGAAACTTTTTTATTTTGTGGGAAATCAGTCCTGAAATATTTCAAATGTACAGCCAAGGCAAACAAATGTGATTTGCTCACCAGAGGCGCCACAGTGGCTGCTCACGCACGCCCGCCCGCTCAGTCTTTCTCCGAGTGACAAGAAAGCAGCCGACTGCTGCAGATTACAACTTCTAGAGCGAGTGTAAGTGGGTTGCTAGTGATGTGAAAAGTTAAGATAATGGAAAAGATTTAATAATGTAACTTATATTATTGGTGTTGGTTTATGTAGGTGTGGGATTGTCAAGTGAGGGTGGCGTCTGGTGTTCCCAGGATGGTGTCAGATGCTGAGATGCGTCTATTGAAATGACCTGTTCATTGGTGCTTTAGTTAGTAAGATAATTAACTATTAAGTCAAGTTTATTCAATTTTTGGCCTACAGATCCTAAACCTAATTTCCCCCATTTATTACTTGGAATTATATATCGCGATTTAGTATACTGTATAGCGAACATCGTTGGACCCTATCTTGAAATATATCCCGACCCTACTGTCCTTCCATTTACCAAGAAATATCCTCTTTTGGGGGACTGGTAATTTAGAGCAGACCAGTACTGGAATTTAAACTTCGCATACTGAGAAATGTCTTTTTTTTTTATAAATATGCATTGCAAATTTGAAAATCCTATTGATAATACCATTAATGGTAATCAGTCATGTCCAAGACAACTATATTGCGAATGCCACTTGAGACTATGGTATCGAACAGTACTGCTGTAAGGGCGTTGCTTCTGCCGATCGCTAAATATGACCCATACCTAAGGGGAGACACTCCTGTAACTGATTGAAATTGTCTTTCATGTGAGCAGCAGGTTACTGGGCATGTGCATATTTAGGGTACATTGATTATAAAAGAAATAGGGGTTTTCCAATTTGAAATGTACAGTATTTATGCAGTTTAGTTTAAATGTACAGTACTGTACTGGGGTGTCTAAAGATGACAACTTCTTGGAATAGACCAAGCTGTTACTTCAGTGTTGCCAATGTCATGAATGCTTAAATGCAGCCTATGTTCCTGTAAATTGTCACCATTGTTTGTACATAATCTACATTTTTATAATGCACTTTTTCACATATCCGTTGAGACATTGTTACAGAACTATTTGACAAATTTCATAACCGAATGACAATCTAAAATAACTGTTCGTTCATGCTAACGGAAGTGATTGACAAAAGTTATGAAGTTGACAGACTTAACAATAAACCAACAGTACATAAAGTTTGAGAATGTAACAATTGGAGAATGACATACCACCAACAGTTATTTTAGATTGTCATTCGATGTGTTCTGTCATTGTTATGAAATTTGTCAAATAGTTATGTAACAATGTCTCAAGAGATGTGTAAAAAGGAGACTACTAAACTTTACTGCATAAATACTAAGTGTAAGAGACTTAAATTTAATATACAGTATTGGTTTCAATGTGATTTTTCTTACAGTATTTTCGTTTAAATAAAAATGCTGTGGGATTTGTAATAGGATAAGCTTGTGATATTTAGATATTCAAGCATTTGGGAAGGTTGTGTATTTTTGCTATTCAGTGCAATACAGTAGACCATTGTAGCAAGCAGATGGTGGCTAGTTTGCAAGCTTTTTCCCACACCACAAGTCACCCCACGCAGCTTGTTGTACTCTCAAAACTTGTTTGTAAAATTGCCCCTAAAAGACTGCATAGTGTCAGTGAAATGTAAAGGGCAGAAGTCAGTGATAACCCTATGAAGCATTAATAGATCAGTTTAGAGGTGGTGTGCTTCTGTGGCTGGTCAGTTGCTTGTTATAGTTATATGATGTTGCTCAAAGGTAGTATAAGTTCTTATTTGTGATTTTGCTAATTTGCGCCATTTCTTGGAACCTGTCCGTTGGGAATGGCAAGGGTCTACTGTACTTGATTTTATTATCTACTTTGCAGTCTTTATCAGTGTCTAGTTCTTTAAATTACATTAATAAAATAAACCAGTTGTGGAAATAAAAACTTTACTTTTTATTTACAGCGTGAGTGCATCTCAATCCATGTAGGCCAGGCTGGTGTTCAGATGGGCAATGCCTGTTGGGAGCTGTACTGTCTGGAGCATGGCATCCAGCCTGATGGCCAGATGCCCTCAGACAAGGCTATTGGCAGTAGTGATGACTCCTTCAGCACCTTCTTCAGTGAGACTGGTTCTGGCAAGCATGTACCCAGGGCAGTGTTTGTTGATCTTGAACCTACTGTTATAGGTGAGGATATTTTGTTTATTCACTAGATGCATAGTTATGCAGACAATCTTCCCTAACCATAACAATACCTGGTACATAAAAGGGGGGGTTGACATGCTATTGTTTTGTATGTACAGTCACCCAAAAAAGTCCTGTCGTGACCCATGAACCCCAAGATTCAGACTCTTGAATCAAAAGCATTTATGGACCGAATAATGTATGTCTACTGCTTCGGGTTCACGAGTCTGAATCATGGTTTGCGACAGGACTTTTTTGGGTGACTACTTATATACATGTCCAGTCTCCCCATAAGTCCTGTTTCAGAGATTAACTCCTGCACTCTTTTTCTGCTCCTCTTTTTTTCTTCTTTCCTTTCCTGCTCTGCTTTCTGACCCAATTACATCCTGAAAAGTGCCTTTAAATCCTGGCAATACAAATGGCTCCTGGTTTTATATTGTTAGGACATAATTTTCCCACTGTTATGAACCAGTAGGTTTTTTCCTTTTTGAGAGCTTAAGAAGGTCTGGAATGTGCTGCAGTGGAATGAATTGTCTTGTGGAGTTCAAAGTTGATCCAGTCTTGCTTTATTTTTTCACAATTTGACTTTAATAGTATTAATCTTAAGTTATTCATTGTTTTTTAGAAGTTTGGCAAAAACTATCATACTATGCAAATAATTTTTTGGGGTCTTTGGTTGATTTGAGTTCTTGGCATGGTTATACAATAAGCATTCATCTAGATTGCTATTGCATCGGCACATAATTTTGCCAGCAACTTGGTATCATCCACACAGAAGTCAGTTGGTTGGAGTACAGTTCAGCTCATAAATTTACATGCCTCTTTCCATATCCATCACAATCAGGAGTCTAATTTGCTTTGCTACTCCTTTTGGTGTTGCATCACTTGAGGACTCCTCAGCCTGCCATTTTTTGAAATTGGATAACTTGGTATGTTTAAGTTCTGTACATGGGATTAGAATACAGTAGTTCAGGGAAAAATTGGAAAATGTCAAATATGTTTGTGGACAGATTTCCATAGAATGAGATTTGTGGGTTTGATTAAAAAAAAAAAAAAACTTCCTAACTTCGTGTTTGAACATAAGGGGTAAATTTACGATTAGTTGCTTAAAGGTGTTGTGGTGGTCACTGGCTAGGGATGCTGCAGGCTACCGGGAAGGCTGTTCAGTTGGCACTATTGAAAGTTTTATGGTCCCAAGTAATGTTTGTGGGCAGACAGTATCCTAATTCGATATAAAAGTGCACAATCTTAAAGGGTTCATGATTATCTGTCCTACCTAAATGTGTTTATTCCTTGAAGTGGATACATTGCAGTTGAAGTAAATAAACCTGCACCATAATGAACAAAATAATTGATATGGGGTAAGATCATTTTGCTTGGTTTTTAGGTTACTTTGTTTATTCATGTAGTTGACCATTTGACATTAGCCAGTGATGTCCGAGGAATGAGTAAGGTTATATTCTACTGCTTTTCAATATTTAAAGTCCTGGACTGTCTTTTTGAACATGAAGCCCTGCTTCAAAAATTGTGTACTTTGAAACTCAAATTGGTATGCACCAACCTGAAAGTGGGTTTAAATTTTGTTATAAGGTATAGATTTGGTTATTGGAATGTGAATGTTGCTGAGCTTTACATTTATTCTTACTTGATACAATGCTATAAAATGTGAATCCACAATTTAAGCTTGGCTTGCAATAAATGTTTTAATGTGCTGGTAGCATACTTATACAGTATTGTGTAATGAAAATCCTATGTACAATCCTGCCTATTTACTCGTACCTGTATTTGAATGATTAGTACTGTACTGTTTGGTAACTGACCAGGATGGTTACACAAGATTTGCAGTTGGTGTAAAAGGATTTTTCTGAATCTTGAGCAGTCTAATAATTATGTATTGCTAATGTGGGAGTGTCAAATGTTTAAGTAGCTGGGTTTTTTAAATATATTAAGACCTTTAAAGCAACTGGCTAGTATCCATTGTCCTTGTTTGGTGTTGAAACTGACAGATCTTTTGACAAGCATGACAAGTACCACACTGCATTTAAATGTGTGATGGGTATTTTTCCCTCACTGTAAATGTTGAGTTACCAGGCAATCTAGTAGATGAAGACCTACTAAAGTATTAATCTAAAGTCCCCTTTTAGTTCAGTGATTAAAGTTGGTAACCTTTGTTCAAGGACTTCATTGCTCTTGATTCTTTCCGCTGACATTTATTCTTTCTACAGATGAAATCAGAACTGGTGTGTACCGTCAGCTGTTCCATCCTGAGCAGTTGATCACTGGGAAGGAAGATGCTGCAAACAATTATGCTCGTGGTCATTATACAATTGGCAAGGAAATTGTTGACATAGTACTTGACCGCATCCGCAAGCTGGCCGACAACTGCACTGGTCTTCAGGGCTTCCTAATATTCCATTCCTTTGGTGGTGGCACTGGCTCGGGTTTTACTTCTCTGTTGATGGAAAGGCTTTCTGTGGACTATGGTAAGAAGAGCAAGCTAGAATTTGCAATTTACCCAGCTCCTCAGGTTGCTACAGCAGTTGTTGAGCCCTATAACTCCATTCTGACCACCCATACGACACTTGAACACTCGGACTGTGCCTTCATGGTTGACAATGAAGCCATCTATGACATCTGCCGCAGAAACTTGGACATTGAACGACCCAGCTACACCAATCTCAACAGGCTGATTGGCCAAATTGTTTCCTCAATCACTGCTTCTCTTAGATTTGATGGTGCACTAAATGTAGACCTAACAGAGTTCCAGACAAACTTGGTGCCTTACCCAAGAATTCACTTTCCCCTCGTTACATATGCCCCTGTAATCTCTGCAGAGAAGGCTTACCATGAGCAGCTTTCTGTATCAGAGATCACAAATGCCTGCTTTGAACCTGCCAACCAGATGGTAAAATGTGACCCCCGGCATGGAAAGTACATGGCGTGCTGTCTTCTCTACCGTGGGGATGTAGTGCCCAAAGATGTTAATGCAGCTATTGCTACAATAAAAACAAAAAGAACCATTCAATTTGTGGACTGGTGTCCTACAGGCTTTAAGGTTGGCATTAACTACCAACCACCCACTGTTGTCCCTGGTGGTGACTTGGCCAAGGTATCCCGAGCAGTGTGCATGCTGTCAAACACTACTGCCATTGCTGAAGCTTGGGCTCGTCTGGACCACAAATTTGATTTGATGTATGCCAAGCGTGCATTTGTCCATTGGTATGTTGGTGAGGGAATGGAGGAAGGAGAGTTCACAGAAGCTCGTGAAGATCTTGCTGCTCTTGAGAAAGATTATGAAGAGGTTGGTGTTGACTCTGCTGATGCAGAGGGTGAAGAGGAAGGGGAAGAGTATTAAATGATACCTGTGAAAACCCCTAACATTCCATTTCATCTTAGAAGTCTGTCCTAATAAAATTTAATTTGAGATCTATTTAATTATCCTTCATTTGTGCTGTATGTAGATAAAAAAAAACTGCTACTGAATGAACCTTGTACCCCACAAATTGGAAGTAGGGAGATTGTTCTGTACATTGAAAATTAACATGACTATTGCTGCTGAATTATATAGAATACAATGTAAAAATCTGACTTGATGCCTAGAAAATGGGGGGGGGGGGTTCGTTATAAATGTAGCATCAAATGTCAAGGAAAATTGGCATAGTGAAGCCAGGTGGGCATGAAAATTTAATTCCTTCAGAAATTCATGGGAGGTTTAAATGGAATTGGAAATTGGTCACCACCACAAAAATTGGATCGGCACGTTTATTAAAACATGCATACTGTACTGTAAAGTTGTGCCTGCATTATTACTGCAGTGATATTTTCTGACATTAGGTATAGTACAGTATACGGTTATCACTTCAATATTTATTTTTACGGGGATTAGCCCACCCGGGCACAGGCCAATGACTCATCGGGGCCTGGTGGGCGAAAATGTGCTAATAAATCATGGTAAATAAATTTAAAATAGACAACTTGAAAATAAAATAACATGTTAACCATAAAGAAATGCAAAAATAAAAAGTGAGAACAAATATATAAAGGCACGTGTCAGTAGCAAGAGAAACGATTAAGACCCTGCAATTGAGGCAGTCAGATCAGCAACCTGGGACTTTGCAACAATTTTCGTGATGCCATATGGCAGCAGGGTCTACCATTAGACTATACTTTATGCTTTCAATATCTACAACTACCTACTACGCTTGCGCGGTTTCGCCTTGCACTCCCGTCTTTCTTATTAGTCTGATGAAAAGTATTTGTCTTTTTTGGGTAAAGTAAATTCTTACTGTTAAGCATGAAAATTCCCATTAAACGTGCAACAAACTCACCCTCTACGTACAAGGAGGAAACTTATATATTGAGGTCATTGCTCGGGAGTTTGGTGCCACCCTTCTCTTGCAGGTCCTGCCAGCAATAACCTTAAATTCTAGAGAAATGTTCTACGGTTATTAGACAGCTCAATGGCGCTCAATTCTAGTCGCCTTGATATAGGGGACTTTTCGATGGTGACATCGACTGGAAGAATGAAAACGGGCGAATTAAGCCGGCGAAGAGGATAATAAAATGACAGTAAGAGCGAGCCTGGCGCTAGGACGATGACCTCAATATAGAGTAATGCTTGGATGCAGAGGGCGAATTTGTTGCAGGTTTTATTTTATTTCTCCTCTGTAAAACGATATTTCTAGACCTATGTGTTTAAATATAGGCTTTGACATCATATATATGTTTAATAGTAATACTATATACTTAAATAAGCCGAACACTTGAAAAGATAGTCCGCATGGGTTGTTAGATCGTTCAGCCCGTGACTCCGTGAGCTGTCCCATCACTTGTTGCTACGAGGAGTCTTGTGACGGTGTAGCTGGAGGAGTTACGAATAGAGTTGTCAGACTCGATCATTGGCGAAGAGAATAAAGGTAATTGATTCGCATAGCTAATGAGAAAAGTAGTTACCTAGCTGCAGATAATTTTTTATTTATTTTTGGCGGGTATTGTACTTGACAGGACACCAATTGGAAGTACTGGAGGGTGTTCATAGCTTAAATCTACTGTGCTGTAAGTTGTATGGCGAGTTTTAACTTCCGTAAGTATTTATCTACTTTTTTATTACCTAATAATTATGATAGGTAATTATATAGGACTAACCCATGAGCGAAATTGATTGAAAACAATTCTAAAAACATAGGATTCTCATCGTTATATTATAGTGGAGACTTGTAGTTTGTGGAAATATGTAAAAAAAATTAATGTTTTTTAAATAAACGCTATTTAACATTTGTGGGTATGAAGAACAGACCTAACCAAACAAACCTACCTAACTTCCCCTGTATATTAAACAAAGAACTTACTACGATATGGTGAAAT
This sequence comes from Homarus americanus, assembly GCF_018991925.1. Lineage (NCBI taxonomy): Eukaryota > Metazoa > Arthropoda > Malacostraca > Decapoda > Nephropidae > Homarus > Homarus americanus. The sequence continues at coordinate 3,836,715 of NW_024723050.1, read as the reverse complement.
TTGAGACATTTTCTGGAGATGATACGACCGCATCGGCGCTATGCAGCCCTGGCGGGTTAGTCCTTTATATTAACCGATAGTAATAAGTGAAAGTTGAAAAAGGGTAGTGAAAGTGATCCGTATTCTTGAATAAGGTACTGTACAGATATACAGTACGTAAAAACTACCATACAGTAATACTGTACTGGGATACAACCCATTTCGCTACCACTATCAAATCCGTTTCGTCACCACTAACAGTTACTGGTATTAGGGACAAATTCCTTATTTTACACGAATAGAAATTACACATGTATACAGACGACTCGAGAAGTATTGTATTATTATTATAGTACATGAATATGAATTATTTAATAAGGAAAACGTTTAAAACATTGGTAAATACAAAATACAGAACAAATTAAGATTTGTTTTATTTCTATACATGAATATTAATTGTTTAATGAAAACGATTCAACATTGTTAAACAAAATACAGAACAACTGAAGGTGATTTGGCACCAGTGCATAAATCACCGAGCAGTGAGAGGATTGCAGGCGTATTAACGTTTTTATTTTTTTACTAGCAGGATCGCTGCCCTCCGGGTGGCTCATCCGCTAGGCAACGGTAGGACGCCACCCTCCGCGAGGCTCCACATTGTCTCACTGTCAGTCCCTAAAACAACTTCTTCCTTCAATAGTTCATTAACGGTGTATGTAAGTTCCACCATGTTTTTCACTACAACGGTACAGCAAAGTATATTTTTTTAGCATTAAACTGTTATTGTTTTATTGTCTAATCATCACTACATATAACACCACCCATCATCACTACATATAACATCATCCATCATCACTACATATAACACCATCCATCATCACTACATATAACACCATCCATCATCACTACATATAACACCATCCATCATCACTACAGATCGGTAAAGTAGTTTCCGAGATTCTCGTGTGGACACAACAGACGCACACACACACACACACACTTCTTTGTATATATATATATATATATATATATATATATATATATATATATATATATATATATATATATATATATATATATATATATATATATATATTCTCGTCCTTAACAAATTGTCTTGGTGTCTTTTACTGTTTTCTAACCTAAGCAACAGTTATTTTTGTGTATATATTGCTGGGAATGAACACGGTGACGAAACAGGTTAAAAATAGTGGTGACGATACTGTACTGTACTAGTCACGCCATGCACTGTACTACTTTTTATCAGTTGCAGGTATATCAATCATCGGTATTATTTTACTTTCGGATATAGCGCCCTTGAAAATTATAAACTACTGAAGCATTTAGATCTCGCTATTCTGAGCATTTTGAACCCTATATATACATGGAAGAAATGGATAATAGAGCCACAATTGAATTTAATTGATTTTAAGTAGTTTTCAGTCCTCGTCTGTGAGATGATCATATCGGCGCATCACGCATGCGCAATGCTGACTGACATCATCCAGCCGTGACCAATGAGGTATTGATATCATTTTAAGTTTATTGCCGAGTTTTACCAGAAAGATGATCATTTATCCCTGGACCTTCCACTTCTAACTAAGGTATTGGAATTTCGGACATGGCGCGCCCCAAAGTTTTTAACCAATGAAACATTTAGGTTAGTTTAAGCTAGGCCTACCGGGGGTCCGGGGGCAGAGCCCCTGGCTAGGTGTCAGGTTAGGCCTACCTGGGATCCGGGGGCAGAGCCCCTGGCTAGGAGCTAGGTCAGATGACTCGTTTTCGTTTTCTCCCCCACCCAAAAACCCCAATTTTCCAGGCTCTCCCCTATTACTGGCAAAAACTATCAATTTCCGCCAAAAATGAAGGTCAGATTTGTTTAAAATACACTGGAAAAACATATTGGTCAACCCCTAGAGACTCATGTCCTCAAGTAAAAATTTACCCAATCATCTCTGAATTCAGTGTTGATATACTGTACATTTTTTCTTGCTGTAATGACCCAGGTATTGACGGCCAGAAAAAAAAATCCACCAACCAAGTTATGTTTTTACCGTAGATTTATTTTTTACTCCTGGTAGACTGGGGAAGAGAAATAGAGGAATAAAAAAAAATTGTATCTGTAGGTTAGGTTAGGTTAGGTTAAGTTGAACTAGATTAGGTCAACTTCGAAGGTGAATATGAGAAGAATGTGGATGGGTCAGACAAATAAGCAAAATAAAAACATTGTACAAGAAAAGTGTAGGAGAGGCACTCAACTTTATTACTCAGAATATTTTTTATGGGTTTGTTTTAATGTAATGCACAGAATTTGATTCCAATGGGAAGCAAAAATTATAAGGTACAGTCAATATATTGTTTACACAAATGATGATACCTCTACTGTATACTGTATGTCCAATAGAATAACAACAGTTTATCTTGGTAAAGCCTGTGTAAGTTAGGTTTGGGCGCATCTTGCTGTCTTATGTAAAATATGATTTAGTCCGATAACAGAAGTGGATCCAAGGGGGTTTGTACACACCCTTCGTTTCTCATGAAACAGTGCAACCCAGTGCAAGGTTTTGTAAGGAAAACTGATGACCAGCTTTTTTGCTCATACTTAACAGTGAAGCAAATTCTTTTTAAATGGAATTACTTGGGCATGAAGATTGACTAGAGGGTGAAGATGGTGAAGTTAACTTTTACTTTTATCCTCTTCACCACTGATCGGCTCGTTAGCCGCTTGGGCGAGCGGCCACGTCTCTGTTATGCACTGTTGGCAAGTACTAGGCATGCACCGGCTCCTGAATGTACCTGAACCTGCTCCAGTGTTGGTCAAGTCTGGTCTTGAAAGAACTCGCACTCGGTGCCATCACAACACACTGGCAGACTGTTCCAAGAGATCACAACTCTCACTCTGAAAAAGTTTGCCCTCACAGTTTTCTGCACCTGCGGCTTCTTCAATCTTGAGCTGTGACCCCTTGTGGGGCGAGCGTCCACCAGCTCCATGTAAGGACACTCGACTGAATAGTACCGCTTGAGATGCTTACTAGGGATATGCACCTCAATTAGGTCGCCCCTTACCCATCTGTAGTATAAGCTGGGCAGGTTCAGGCGCTCTAATCTCTCAGGGTAGCTAAGGTGCCGAAGTGCAGGCACCAGTCTGGTGGCCCTCCTTTGAACATTTTCAACCAACTGACAGTCCCTAGTATATCTCGGGGACCAGACGGGGTGACAGTACTCCAGATGGGGAAGCACTTCACTCTTGAAGATCTGATATCTGAATGATCTTCTTATAAGACCTAATAATTTATTTGCCTGATTTACCTTCTTCTCACAATGGTCCAAGAACTTCAGCTCGTTGTCAACATACACACATCCCGTTAGGTTCTTCTCACATTCAGTCTCAAATAGTGCCGTTTCTTCATCCCGTTGGGACATATAAAGGTAATTGCCAACCCAGGGATAGATCCAGGGGGGTCCTGGGGGTCTGGACCCATCTTTTCAGCATAGAATTCCAATACAGTACTTTTTCTTTAGTGCAGTATTGTACTCAGGCATTTTTATATAGTAAAAAGTTATTACTCTTGACCTCAGATTATCTCCTGATAATCAAGTGCACATGGCTTCAAAATGACCACAAAATGCCCATGGGTGGGCTCACTATGGTCGCCATAGTCCACCACCCACAACTTCCTGCAATCATCTCCTTGGTATGCAGTGACAGGTGCACCTCGTCCAATGTGAATGGCCCCAGGCAATGTATCATACCAATTGAAGTCGCCTTAATTTAAAATATAGTACACTACATTCTCTCTCTCTCTGCATATACAGTGGTCCCTCGGTTAACGATTTGCCTTCCATAAGATTCTTAACTTCGGTTAACGAGCAATCCCTCGATTAACGAGTTTTTTATGAGCCGAGTTCAACATGTTTTTGCTTGCATTTGGCGGTGCACCAGCTGTAGTATTAGTCCGCCAATACAGTAATCGGTTTTAGGGCTTAAATTCCTTACTATTTTAGTAAATATCAAGAAGTTTATACTATTCAATAATTTTAAAAGTTTAATATTAACTTTTTTAGTCATTCTAACAATTATTGAACATAATTGAAGGTAAAGAAACTAGTTTCTGGCATGCCATCCAGCCTGTTAACACACCAGACAGGCGTTAGTCTCTCTCTGTTTTCACTGGAGGTAACATCTTGCTTGAGACTCTTCAACTAAATGCTTTTTTTCTGTGTTTCCAAGCAAATTATTGGTCATTTTGAAATTTATTTTACATATTGACAATATATTATGCAGTGCAGTGTTGATTTAAAGAAAATAATCTTGAATTACACCAAGAGAACTAAAATTTTATGGGTGAAATGGTGCCATGGGGTGACTTCTCTTCCACCCCAATGCCTTCTCTTCTTCCTTCTCCTCCACCCCCATTCTAATTCCCATCATCATCATCCAGGAGCCTTCTACATACACACCTCAAAGTAAGTGTACTTTTCTACCTTTTTTGTTGAATTTAGGCAATTTTCGGTGAGCTGGAACCAATTACCCAAAAAACCATTGAAACAATGGTTTTGGTTAACGAGCAACCTGCTGGAACGAATTGTGCTCGTTAACCGAGGGACCACTGTACAGTATCTTGCAGAGTTTAATATTTGTGTTTTTTATTTTTTTTAATACCTCTGTACATTCATATAAGAAATGTTAAAAAAAACCCAATAATGCTAGTTTAATGTTGCTGTTGCTGGTTATTGTCCCATTAGGTTTGGCATCTATACAGTAAAGTGAGTGAGGTGTATCTGAAAGTTCCTGTAAAAAGATTGGGAGTTATAAGGTAGTGCCCTTATTCTACACCTTCATTGATATACAGTAGACCTTTGCCATTTGTGAGGGATAGGTTCCAAGAAATGGCGCGAATTGGCAAAACCGTGAATGGCAACTTATACTACCTTAGTGCACTACTGTATACTTATACCAAACATTTGATCAGCGATGGGCAGCACTCATACCCTCTTTTAACTTATCTAATAATAAAACTTTGTCAGGGTCATCACTGACTTCTGCCTTTTACATTTCACCCCATAGGTATCACAAGCACTGACACTAGGCAGTCTTTTAGGGGCCATTTTACACAGAAACACCAAATATTTGAGAGTACAACACGAGATCCTGCGTGGGATGACTCGTTGTGCTGTGAGAAAAGGCTTGCAAGCTGCCTCGATAGCCACCATCAGCTTACCGTGAATTGCAAACTTGCGAATGGCAAGAGTCTACTGTAGTACAGTACCTTGTTTGGTTTCTACATTCAGTATATCTCCACATATTTATTAGCCCCAAATTTCAAGGAAAATAGGTTTTTTTATGATGCTGAGAGGGAATCAAAACTTAATTATAATTGTGCAAAGCTTCTAGATATAAAGCAGATCTAAATGATTGTTAACAAATGGCAGTCGTGTGCGTATGGCATTAAATTATCTGTCAAAGATGTTATGAACCATACTGATATACTGGGGGTCCCCGGGTTCTATTCCTGAGGATGTTCTTAAGTCGGAACACATGTTATGCTCATACAGTACCGTAATTACAGAACAATGTTTAAAATTACACTATATCATAGCCTAAGTCCTTATATACATCTAAAATCACTTAATTTAAGAGAAAAGAAGAAATCGAATGACAATTTACAGTAAATGAAGGTAAAAGATAAGTCATCAGGTAAGTAAAATATTGTAGCTTTTGAGTTTAACCCTGTTCGTATCGGGGGGCGTTTGTAAGTACAGTGGTCCCTCGGTTAACGAGTGCTTCGGTTAACGAATTACCTTCCATAAGATTCTTAGCTTCGGTTAACGATCAATCCCTCGATTAACGAGTTTTTAATGAGCACCCCTCCACATGTTTTCGCTTGCATTTGGCGGTCCACCAGCTGTAGTACAGTATTAGTCCACCAATACAGTAATCGGTTCTAGGGCTTAAATTCCTTACTATTTTATTAAATATCAAGAAGTTTGTACTATTAAATAATTTTAAAAGTTTTATACTAAATTTTTTAGTCATTTTAACAATTATTGAACATAATTGAAGTATAGGAAGCTGGATTTTTGCGCGCCAAACAGCCTGTCAACACACCAAACAGGCGTCAGTCTCTGTCTTTTCAGTGGAGGTAACATCTTGCTTCAGACTCTCTTCAACTAAATGCTTTTTTTCTGTGTTTCCAAGCAAATTATTGGTCAATTTGAAATTTATTTTACATATTGACATTACAGTATATAATGCAGTGCAGTGTTGATTTAAAGAAAATAATCTTGAATTACACCAAGAGAACTAAAATTTTATGGATGAAATGGCACCATGGGGTGACTTCTCTTCCACCCCAATGCCTTCGCTTCTCTCTTCTCCCATCTCCTCCACCACCATTCTAATTCCCATCATCATCATCATCATCATCATCATCCAGTAGCCTTCTACATACACACCTCAAAGTAAGTGTACTTTATTACCTTTTTTGTTGATTTTAGGCAATTTACGGTGAGCTGGAACCAATTACCCAAAAACCCATTGAAACAATGGTTTCGGTTAACGAGTTTTTCGGTTAACGAGCAACCTTCTGGAACGAATTGTGCTTGTTAACCGAGGGACCACTGTAGGACATTCGTAAGTTGGGGACCCCCTGTACTGTAATTTCATGGTCTTGGGTTGATTTTTAGTTAAAGTAAATTAATGTTTAGATTTCTTCATTAAATGGTTTTAACACTATAGTACAGTCGTTTAATAGGTAAGATTTGTAAGTAATGGTTCTATGCTTGAAAGGTTAGCACACGATTGTAAATACTGTACAGGTACAGTACAGTACAGTAATTTTAAATGGTACAGTAGCTCTTTTCTTACTGTAGGAATGACGGTAGGTTCACCGCCTTTAAAAATCTATAACAAACTTATTTTGCTTGAAACTTGGGGCTAAAAAGAATGTTGAGTTATGTCTAAATACAATATTACTGATGATAGATGTCAGAAGACAGATCATAGGTTGATATGCTCTACTTGTTAATGAGAATATGAACTAATACTTTTAACAGGTGGGTTTGATGAAAATAAAATGAATCAAGAAACACCACATGCAAGAAATACCTGTAGAAATGGTGAACCAGAAGGAAGTGAGGACCTCTTGCCCAAGAAAGCCCACAGGAAAGTGACTGCAATTGTCGTCGGTGCAGGTATGGTACTTGCCATTTACAATGTATATTACTGTTACAGGTGCAATATTAGGAAGTGACAAAGTTATTTCAGATTTGGAATAGGTATTTAGATACATAAGAACATAAGAATGGAGGAAACTTCAGCGGGCATATTGGCCCATACTGGGCAGTCCCATTTACACCCAACCCCTATTGCTCATATATCCATCCAACCTATGTTTGAAGCTATCCATCGTATTCGAGTCAATAATGATGTTTGCTAACTTGTTCCATTCATCCACTACTCTATTTCCAAACCAATGTTTACCTATTTCGTGCCTAAATCTAAATTTGTCTAATTTAAAACCATTGTTACGAGTTCTCTCCTGGTTGGATAGTTTGAGTATCTTTGTTACGTCCCCTTTGTTTAGCCTTGACTTCCATTTATACACCTCTGTCTCTCGAGGGAGTGCAAATTAAGACTTTTTAACCTGTCTCTGTACTCGAGGTTCCTAATGCACGGGATTAGTCTTGTCATTCTCCTCTGAATTCTTTCCAATGATTCTATATCCATTCTGTAATACGGTGACCAGAATTGAACTGCGTAATCCAAGTGAGGTCTCACAAGCGCTAGATATAATTTTAAGATGACCTCGCTAGTCTTGTAACTAACACTCCTTTGTATGAACCCAAGTACTTTATTAGCCTTTTTTCGAGCAAATACACATTGCTTACTTTGCTTAAGATTCCTACTTATCATTACTTCTAAATCTTTCTCACATTCGGATTTCTCTATAACATCGTTGTTCATCTGATATCTGGTTTCTCTGTTTACATCTCATAGACTAAGTACTTTACATTTGTCCACATTGAATTTCATCTGCCATTTTTCAGACCATAAAAAAAAAATGTCTAGATCTTCCTGTAGTTTTGCGGAGTCTTCGTCAGATTTAACTACACACCCTATTTTAGTGTCATCAGCAAATTTACTTATGTTGCTGCCTACTCCGATATCTATGTCGTTTATGTATATAATAAATAATAATGGTCCAAATACAGAGCCTTGGGGTACTCAACTTGTGACGTTACTCCAATCGGATTTAGTGCCGCTAATCCTCACTCGCTGTTTTCTGTCCTGTAACCACGCACTTAGGCCCGGATTATGGGTAGGGCGTACCGGGCTTACTCCCAGGGCCCCCCCACATCTAGGGCCCGCCCACAACATTGTAAAAAAAGTTTTAAAAACCTTTACCACAGAGCGATAAACAAATGGAACAGATTGCCTCACACTCGCTGTGCACCACTTACGTAACTCCACCAGGCCGCCACAAATATTTCCTACAAAACTCGTGTTTGGTGAACTGATTTAACTTATTTAACACAGAGATTAAAATAAAATAATAAAATGGCTGTATAAACAAGTGAACACTACACCACACAAACTTCTTCAAGATCCAAAACTAATTCTTCAATCAGCAGTAAATTCCCTGGTTTTATGCCGGGGCGCTCCTGCTTAACACAATTGCTCAAGGTATTGGATATTTGGACCCATATTCTGGAACAGGGTGGTAATATCGACAATATTTACCTAGATTTTGCCAAGGCTTTCGACTGTACCCCACGAAAAGCTGAAAATCATACTGGAAGGGTACGGAATTCGGGGAAATGTCCTAGTGTGGAGAAGACTTTCTACATGACCGCAAGCAGTGTGTGGTGATCAATGGCACGAAATCGTCATCTGTACCTGTCACAAGTGGGATACCACAGGGCAGTGTATTGGGCCCACTGTTGTTTGTTTGTTTCATAAATGACATATCTGACTTTGTACACTCCTCCATACAAATGTTTGCCAATGACGCAAGTTATTTCGGGAAATTAAGAACCAAGCGAACTGTGAAGAGCTGCAGAAGGACCTCTGTGGGCTCCAGGAATGGTTGAAGAAATGGCTGCTGAGATTCAATGTCACGAAGTGTAATTGATTTTGATTTTGCTGCTTGCAGCGGCTACTTTATTGTGCACCCCACACTCATCCTGTGAGCGGTAGCGCAAAAGGATTACAGAGTAGGGTTTACAAAGGGTCATAATAATTAACCCCCGTTGTCAGGATATTATGACACTGAATGTTACACAGTATTTCATTTACATTATTTGTTTAGTTCTGTACATAAAGGGTAACTTATTCACAAATGCGTGAGTACAGGCGTGTGAGGCAGTATGTCTGGCCTCACACTTTGTTATTCACATTTACGGGAGGTATTCAAGCACATTGCGTATTTGGTTCTGTACATGAGAATTGATATAGTTACTAAGTGCAAAAAAGTGGATACAATCTTAATATGTCGGCTATCTTGCCATTAGAGATGAAGTGTTGTGCCATTTCACACACAGTGTGCTTGGACCTGTCCTAAAAGGTTCTATCTTCACACAGTCGAGGACGTAGTGTTCAAGTGTGTGGCCATATGTATGGCCACACACTTTACATTTAGTTTTGTTTACATCTGCTTGAGGAACATACTGCCAAAGGTACTTATATCCTAACCTTAATCTAGCGGTTACAACATCTTGTAATCTAGTGATCTTGTTACTTGCTCCATATACACGTTTCACTTGATACATCTCATCATGGTAACCTATGGATCAACTAGTGCCTGTTTGCACTTGTCTACTTGCGTCAAACTCATCAATAAGTTCTTTCCTAATTACAGTTTTAAGGGTTCTTTTTGACAGACCCAAATTGTATTCAACGGTGTCTTTGTTAGACGCGAGTTTGGCAAGGGCATCAACTCTGTCATGTTACGAAGTGTAAGAGGATGCACCTGGGGCGTACCAACGGTAAGGAGGTGTATCATATGTCCCAACGGGATGAAGAAACTGCACTAGTTGAGACTGAATGTGAGAAGGACCTAGGTGTGTATGTTGACAATGAAGCTGAAGTTCTAGGGCCATTGCGAGAAGAAGGTAAATCAGGCAAATAAATTATTGGGTCTTATAAGAAGGTCGTTCAGATATCTAGACAGTCCATCCCTCGTAACGATCTTCAAGAGTGAAGTGCTTCCCCATCTGGAGTACTGTCGCCCCGTCTGGTCCCCGAGATATGTCAGTTGGTGGAAAATGTTCAAAGGAGGGCCACCAGACTGGTGCCTGCACTTCGGCACCTTAGCTACCCTGAGAGATTGGAGCGCCTGAATTTGCCTAGCTTATACTACAGACAGGCAAGGGCGGACCTATTTGAGGTGTATAAGCATCTCAGGGGGCACTACTCAGTCGTGTGTCCTTACTTGGAGCTGGCGGATGCTTGCCCCACAAGGGGTCACAGCTCAAGATTGAAGAAGCCGCAAGTCCAGAAAACTGTGAGGGCAAACTTTTTCGGAGTGAGGGTTGTAAATTCTTGGAACAATCTACCAGAGAGTGTTGTGATGGCACCGAGTGTGAGCTCTTTCAAGACAAGACTGGACCACACTGGAGCGGGTTCAGGTACATTCAGGAGCCGGTGCATGCCCAGTATTTGCCAACAGTGCGTGACAGAGACGTGGCTGATCGTCTGGGCGGCTAGCGAGCCGATCTTTTGGTGAAGAGTATAAATGAAAAGGAAAAGTAATCAGAGACGTGACCGATCGCCCAAGCAGCTAACGAGCCAATCAGTGGCGAAGAGGATAAAAGTAAAAGTAATTTGTTACTGGTGTTTTATTGGCAACTTGCCATTATGATTATTGTGCTTATTTTATTGTGTTAAATACAGTACACTTCACTATACTTGTATTGTAAACTTAATTATAGCTACTATAGAAAGCTCTGTACAGTTAACCCTCACTTTACGCGGTTAATGTAACCCGGAGGGTCCCGCGTAAAGTGAGAAACGCGTAAAGTGAATAACATAACATATGGGATTAATTGAAATGGAGTCCGGGCCGATCCGCAAACTCCACTTTTTGACGACACACAACTATGCTGTAGTAAAAATATTATCTTAACTTTATGATGGTATGCACACACAATTAATAATTAAGATAAATATCAATAATATTAGGTTTTTTAACACTTACATTAGTAGAAAAAATGGCTGGGCACACGGGGATGGGCGGTTGGTTCCGAGACAGAGGGCAGATTATTGGCCCTCACCTGTGTCACTTGTATCAATTGTATCACTATCCACCACAGAGGCTTGCAGGGCCTCTTTGTCAAACTCCCCAAAGTCCATATAAGTCCATATCCTCACCATAATTATCACTATCACTGACTTGGGCCGGCTGTGGTGGGTGGCGGGTGAAGAACTGGTAATGTTTTGATGACTGGGCGACCTTGTGCGCACCATGTTCGCGCCGCTTACACAACATGGCGGATGGCGGGAGGTTTGGATCCAAAAATGGCGCGGCTCGCCAGCCGCTCTCCGCGTAAAGGGGTACACGCACCGCGGAATGTGAGCATCCTGGGTTCCGGCAGGGCACCGCGTAAACGTGGAATGTGGGACCGCGTAAAGTGAGGGTTAACTGTATTTATATTTTTCATCCTTAAGGTAGTTATTACAAGTCAACTTTGTTTACATAGAAAAATGTAAGGATGCAGAGTAATACAGTAGCCTTTTGTTTGCATATAAAGCTTAAGAGTAAATAAGGTAAAACAGAGCTATTTGGGTGCTTTGTGGCCTGACAGGCAGACTGTGATTACGTGGGTGACCAACGTGGCTACTGCTTACAGGATGATTGTAATTACAGCTCTCGATGACTGCAGTACAGAATTGAGATTGAAAATACACAAAATTTATTTAATATCACTGCAGCTTCAGTAACTGTAGTCTTCACTATTATCCAGTGATCCCTCGGTTAACGAGCACCTCGGTTAACGAGATTTCGGTTTAGCGATTTACCTTCCATAAGATTCTTAACTTCTGTTAACTAGCGATCCCTCGATTAACGAGTTTTTTACGAGCCGACCTCAACATGTTTTCACTTGCATTTGGCGGTCCACCAGCTGTAGTATTAGTCCGCCAATACAGTAATCGGTTTTAGGGCTTAAATTCCTAACTAATTTAGTAAATATCAAGAAGTTTATACTATTCAATAATTTTAAAGGTTTAATATTAAATTTTTTAGTCATTTTAACAATTATTGAAGGTAACGTAACTAGTTTTATGCGCGCCATCCAGCCTGGCAACACACCAAACAGGTGCCAGTTTCTCTGTCTTTTCAGTGGAGGTAACATCTTGCTTGAGACTCTCTTCAACTAAATGCTTTTTTCTGTGTTTGCAAGAAAATTATTGGTCATTTTGAAATTTATTTTACATATTGACAATATATAATGCGGTGCAGTGTTGATTTAAAGAAAATAATCTTGAATTACACCAAGAGAACTAAAATTTTATGGGTGAAATGGTGCCATGGGGTGACTTCTCTTCCACCCCAATGCCTTCTCTTCTACCTTCTCCTCCACCCCCATTCTAATTCCCATCACCATCATCCAGGAGCCTTCTACATACACACCTCAAAGTAAGTGTACTTTTCTACCTTTTTTGTTGAATTTAGGCAATTTTCAGTGAGCTGGAACCAATTACCCAAAAACCCATTGAAACAATGGTTTCGGTTAACGAGTTTTTCGGTTAACGAGCAACCTGCTGTAACGGATTGTGCTCGTTAACCGAGGGACCACTGTATTATGCATTAAATTATATATTTTCTTGTTTCTCTACTCATTTAAGCATTTTCTAAGCTGAAGATGAACAAATTTTTTTTAGTGAGTCTATGGTTTGTGATGGGTTAATGTCATTGAATCTTTCATATGAGTGTACCACACCAGAGACTGATTGATTGGTCAGAATTCTTTGCTCTATAGTGCACCTAAGCTTATATCATGTGGTTTTGGGGCAAACAAATTTTGGGCTGGAACACATCTCCGCTTTTCAGATGGGGTCTTATGGGAAATTGGGTCTTGGTGAAGAATAATTCACTAAACAAGCACTGTTTCAGGAATGCATATCACTCATAAGGTGGGACTTGCCTGTATGTTATTCAACACAATTTTTGTCAAATATATTGTATACTGTACACTGTTTTTTTAATTTTCGTTTATTTTTTTAGTTATTTTAGATGAATGGATTTCCTTCCATTTGGTAAAAAATAAAATGTGTTTAAGTACTATAGGTATGTTTTGTAGACTGCATTTTATCAATAAAATTATTGTTCTGTATAAAATATTTTGAGTGATTATGATTCATTGAGTGAACAGGATGACTACACCATTTTCACAACTGGTGTGTCTGCCTCCACAGCACTGAGAATGTTTTGTGATGACCATTACCAAGACTGCAATAAGCCATATAGCATGTACAGTAATGTGAAGGATGAAAATAAGCAGATAGGGCTACAAATCTCATGAGTTTGTTGTGGAAACCTGCAGATACTTAAACTTGGATGCTGTACTATACGGTGGCTGGTGCAGCATATAAAATGTGGATACTGTGCTCAAAATTGCAAAAAGTAAATCTATGGTTGGAGAGGGATTACTTTATTACAATAAATCATGGAGCCAAAAATATGGCTAAGATTTCAGAATCTAGCTGGAGGTCAAGGAGTTTTTATATACAGTACTGTATTATTTATTATGTCTTTTTCTTTTTTATGCTAACAGGTAATAGAGGAAAAAACTATGCCAGATATGCAGAAGATTTCCCTCACCTGTTCCAAGTGGTGGCAGTAGCAGAGCCAAGAACACAAGCTCGAGAATTTGTAAAAAATAAACACTCCTTATCCCAGGACCGGTGAGCCCCCACTTTAATTATTTTTATACATCTACAAGTATCTCTTTAATTTCATTCTCTATTGAATGTACAGTACAGTATTTAGCATTTATTCATGGAACTGTAATATAGTAGAATTAGAACCATAACTATAATTGAAATTTATGTTGGGATGATAATTCAAAGTGGTGCTTTCTTACTTTGTTACTTTTATCCTCTTCACCACTAATTGGCTCGTTGCCACTTGGGCGGTCGGTCACGTCTCTGTTATGCACTATTGACAGTTACTGGGCATGCACTGGCTCCTGAATATATTAGAGCCTGCACCAGTGTTGGTCAAGTCTGGCCTTGAAAGAGCTCACACTCGGTGCTGTCACAACACTCTCTGGCAGAATATTCCAAGAGTTCACGGTTCTCACTCCCAAAAAGTTACCCCTCACATTTTTCTGAACTTGTGGCTTCTTCAACTTTGAGCTGTGACCCCTTGTGGGGCGGACGTCCACCAGCTCCAAGTATGTACAGCTCCTCCCCGACTTATGATGGGGTTAGGGACCCAAATCCAGGTCGTAAGTCGAAATGGTCGTAAGTCGAAAATGCTTAAATAATACAAAGAAAATCTAAAATGGGTGTCTCTTTTTCTTCTCAGCACCACAAAACTCTCACTTTTAAGCTTGCCAGCCATTTTAAAGTGAATTACAAACGAAAATTTTGTCAGTACACAGTGCAACCACTGGCGTTGGAACTCGAAAATACGTAATTTGACAAAATTTTGGTACTAATGAGGCGGTTGTATGTCCGGGTGGTCGTAAGTCGAGTAGGTCGTAAGTCGGGGAGGAGCTGTACATTCGACTGAGTAGTGCCCCCTGAGATGTTTATACACTTCGATTAGGTTCCCCCTTGTCCGTCTGTAATATAAGCTAGGTAGATTCAAGCGCTCCAATCTCTCTGGTTAACTGAGGTTCCATAGAGCAGGCACCAGTCTGATGGCCCTTTTTTGGACATTTTTAATCAAATGACAGTCTCTAGCATACCTCTGGGACCAGACGGGTGACAATACTGCGGACGGGGAAGCACCTCACTCTTGAAAATTGTGACGAGCGAAGGACCATCTAGATATCTAAACGACATTTTTATAAGACCTACTAGTCTAATTGCCTGATTCACCTTCTTCTCACAATGACCCGAGAACTTAAGTTCATTGTCGACATAGACATTAGGGTCCTTTTCACATTCGGTTTCAATTAATGCAGTCTCTTTGTCCTGTTGGGACATATTATACACCTCCTTACTATTGGTGTGACCCAGGTGCTTCCTTTTGCACTTCGTGATTTGAATCTTGGCAGCCATTTCCTCGACCATTCTTGAAACTCAGAGATCTTTCTGCAGCTCTTCACGGTCTGTTTGCTTCTAAATTTCCCTAAATAACTTGCATCATCTGCAAACATTTGCATGGAGGAGTGTATAGCTTTTGGCTTCATTAATCGAGCAGACAAACAACAACGGGCCCAATACACTACCCTGTGGTACCCTGCTAGCCACGGGTACACATGACAATTTTGTACCATTTATCACCACACACTGTTTGCAGTCATGCAGAAAGTCTTTGGTCCACGCTAGGACACTTCCCCAAATCCCGTATCCTTCCAGTTTGATTCTCAGCCTTTCATGGAGTACGCTGTTGAAAGCCTTGGCAAAATCTAGGTATATATTGTTGATGCTTTCGCCTTGTTCTAAAATTTGAGTCCTAACATCTAGTACTTTAAGTAATTGTGTTAAGCAAGATCAATGAGTCAATGATTTTTGTATTATGTGAAGTACGTTGAGATTGGGTATGAGGAGTATTTTTAAGCAAGACATACAGGGTAGTTTTATAATTTGTAATTATGTTTAACTTCTTCTAGATGCTTTGATAGCTGGGAGTTTCTGGTTGAAAAGTCTAAACTAGCTGATTGTGCAATTATTGCCACTCAAGATCAACAACATCTTCAACCTACAGTTGCACTTGCGAAGAAAGGGTAAGTCATAAAGATATTTATATGTACTTGTGTATGTATCAATCTGTCCAATCTCTCAGTTTCACCTTCTTCCCGGTTACATGGACTGAAACAGAGATACATTATGATGCACTGCTAATATTAATCATAACTATTATCCATTTATAAACATTTGTAAAAATATTCACCTTGTCTTGGGGGATATTGGTGTTTAAACTTTTTCAGGACTTAAAAAGAGCGACATCTTCCAAGTCCAGGCAAATTTTGTAAACAATTATACAGTCATGCACCGGTTAACGTCCTAGATACGTTCTTGGAAACGTGACGTTAACCGAAATGGACGTTGTCCGATCATCACAAATTTTTTATTTATACTTATGTGTATGTGGAATATTATATACGTACATATACACTTTTACTGTTAAATCACTACTGTAATGTGATACAGGTGATTAATTTTTATCTCTTGTGCAAAATACATGACGTTTATATTAAAATTATTCACTGTTTTACAAGGATTCCAGCAACGCCAAGCAGATGGGGGAGAGAGAGGGTGCGAGGGGGCGTGGGAGGAGGGGAGGTAGTACGTTTGACAGTTGGCACAGGCCCAGGTCTAACGTGTGTATATTTATCAGTTCTTAGGTGACTAAGCTTCTCTCTTATAAAAAGCCAGTGAAATGACCTGGGTGAATATAATTAACATAGCTGGGATTCTTGTAACATACTGATTAATTTGAATATAAACATGCTATAATTTGCACTAGACAAAAAAATTTTAGTACCGTAATCAAATTAGTACATGTGCACTCCAGCTTTGCACTAAGAAATTTATGTAAATCTACCCAAAAATACAGTTGAAAAACTTTTTTATAAAATGTACTATACTGTACACTAATGTACAACAATTTTTATCTCTTGAGCAAAATATATGACGTTTATATTCAAATTATTGGCTGTCTTGCAAGGATTCCAGCAATGCAAATTATATTATCCTAACTTTAGTCTGAGATATTATATAAAATAAACATAAAGAAATCACCAATCTTTTATCTTGAACACGAGGGTGGTGGGAAGACGGCAGGGGGGAGTGGGTGACAGAATGTCTAGCGTTTGTTTGTTTATTTATTTGAGATTAGATTTGACAGTTGGTGCTGAAGGCCTGCGTGTTTATTTATCATTACTTAAGAGTGACTAAGCTCTTCTCATAATTTTCCACCCAAATGACCTGGGTGAATATAACTTACATTGGAAGGATTCTTGTAAGATAGTAATTTATTTGAATTTTTTTTTTCAATTTAAATTTTAATTGTTTATTCCTTGATAGAGGAAGCGGGATCCTGTTGCTGTCACTTGGTACCCCTGTACCATAACACCAGAAGCAACTGGCCAGTGTCACAAGTATATACAGTGATCCCTCGGTTAACGAACGCCTCGGTTAACAAAATTTCGGTTAACGAACTGCCTTTCATAAGAATCTTCAATTCGGTTAACGAACAAAAATTCGGTTAACGAATTTCTTACGAACCGACCTCAACATGTTTTCGCTTGCACTGGCTGGGCAACCAGCTTTAGTATCAGTCCGCCAATACATTAATCGGTTCTAGGGCTTAAATTCCTTACTATTTTAGTAAATATCAAGAAGTTTATACTATTCAATAATTTTAAAAGTTTAATATTAACTTTTTTAGTCATTTTAACAATTATTGAACATAATTGAAGGTAAAGAAACTAGTTTCTGGCATGCCATCCAGCCTGTTAACACACCAGACAGGCGTTAGTCTCTCTCTGTTTTCACTGGAGGTAACATCTTGCTTGAGACTCTCTTCAACTAAACACTTTTTTTCTGTGTTTCCAAGCAAATTATTGGTCATTTTGAAATATATTATAACAACCACGACTATGATTATAACAACCACAACCATGATCATAACAACCACGACCATGATTATAACAACCACGACCATGACTATAACAACCACGACCATGATTATAACAATCACGACCATGATTATAACAACCATGACTGATTATAACAACCACAACCATGATTATAAGAACCATGACCATGATTATAACAACCACGACCATGATTTTAACAACCATGACCATGATTATAACAACCACGACCAACCACGACTATGATTATAACAACTACGACTATGATTATAACTACCACGACTGATTATAACAACCACGACTCATTATAACAACCAGGACCATGATTATAACAACCACGACCATGATTATAACAACCACGACCATGATTATAACAACCACGACCATGATTATAACAACCACGACTATGATTATAACACCACGACCGATTATAACACCACGACCGCCACCGCGGCCAACGACCATGATTATAACAACCGACCATGATTATAACAACCGCGGCCATGATTATAACAACCCGACCAACCGACCATGATTATAACAGCGGCTGATTATAACAACCCGACCATGATTATAACAACCACGACTATGATTATAACAACTTCGACTATGATTATACTGCTTCGACTATGACTATAACAACCACGACTGATTATAACAACCCGACCGCGCGATTACTTAACAACCCGACCATGATTATAACAACCCGCGAATATAGTTATAACAACCACAACTCACGATTATAATAACCCGCGACCGTGATTATAACAGCCACGACCATGATTATAACAACCACGACTATGATTATATGAACCACGACTATGATCATAGCAAACACGACCATGATTATAACAACGACGATCATGATTATAACAACCACAACCATGATTATAACGACCACGACTATGATTATATCACCATCGACCATGATTATAACAACCACTACTATGATTATATCAACCACGAGTATGATTATAACAACCACGACCATAATTATAACAACCACAACCATGATTATAACAACCCGCGAATATGATTATACTCAACACAACTCTGAACGCAGCCGCCCGACCGCGGTTATAACAACCACGACCGCCAGTTATAACAACCCGGCCATGATTATAACAACCTGACCATGATTATAGCAACCGATATGATTATAACAACCACAACTACGATTATAATAACCACGACCATGATTATAACAACCACGACCATGATTATAACAACCACGACCATGATTATAACAACCACGAATATGATTATAACAATCACAACTACGATTATAATAACCACGACCATGATTATAACAACCACGACCATGATTATAACAACCATGACCATGATTATAACAACCACAACTACGATTATAATAACCACGACCATCTATCTAATAAACTATAGGAATAGCCATGTGTGTGTGTGTTTGTGTCTGTTCTGGGCAGCCGAAACGGCACAATCGTTTTTCATCAAACTTGGTGGAAAAATCGCAAAAAATTTGTAGAGTGGAACAAACCTGGGCCCATGTCAATGGTTTCTTTAGGAAGACATTAATTAACCATTTTATTTACGCTGGAAAATGATGTCGCTGTATGCTGTCAGCCGGACGGCGGTTGCGCGCTAGCCAAGCATGAGCGTTCGAACTTTCACGCCTCGGTAAACTGTACAACCGGACTCGCCACCGGGCACGAAGGGCCCACGATCACTTGTAAGTACAGTATTATAGTACAGGGGGTATTGGAATACCCCCTGTATATACAGTACACATACTCTACTTGTAATTTATAAAATGACAGTTAACAGTATACTGTATATAGTATTTTCTGTCCAGATACCACATTTTACTGGAAAAACCAATGGCAGTGACGGAAGAAGACTGTCGTGCCATTTATGATGCTTGCAGGGACGCTGGGGTTATATTGGCTGTGTGTCATGTATTAAGGTAACAATTTTAACAAGTATTTTTACATAAGAAAATAATGACTTTCTTTACAATTCTTAGATTAATATTAATCATAATTTTATTACAGTAGCATTCATTGTAGAATACCAGCTCTTAATTACATTGATAATGGAATAAGGGAAAATGATGATTATATGTACAGTATTAAGATATTTATGATGCTTGAAGAAAAATGTTTCTTGACAAATTTCTTAGCTCCAACTGATTTCAGAGCACATGAAAGGACACTCAAACACCTGCACACAAGAAACAGTTCTAGTAGCTGATTGATTTTAAGATTTAAAGTCCTAATATTTTCTCTAAATCAAGGAAGCAAGTTGATGTACTGTCCCATAAGGTGTTGTTAAAGGTGCCATAATAACTGTAAATTTAGTCTTATACCCAAAGAGACATTTTGTTGACAGTGAAGATCACCAAAGAATTTGTTCTCTTGGGAATATTCATTTGTTTCATCCTAAATTTGTATGAGGTGAGAGACAGAGAGAGATGGTAGTTGTATGAGGTGAGAGACAGAGAGAGATGGTAGTTGTATGAGGTGAGAGACAGAGAGAGATGGTAGTTGTATGAGGCGAGAGACAGAGAGAGATGGTAGTTGTATGAGGTGAGAGACAGAGAGAGATGGTAGTTGTATGAGGTGAGAGACAGAGAGAGATGGTAGTTGTATGAGGTGAGAGACAGAGAGAGATGGTAGTTGTATGAGGTGAGAGACAGAGAGAGATGGTAGTTGTATGAGGTGAGAGACAGAGAGAGATGGTAGTTGTATGAGGTGAAGGAGTGTTAGTGAGTTGTTATATGTACAGTATAGTATAAGAATAACAATGATGCAGACTGTCATATTTATTATAAAATTCTCAGTAAATTAATTTATTGTAATGAAAAATAATGTTACTGTACAACTGCATAATGTATTGAGTGATAAATAGGTTTTGGATATGTTGAATTTATAACCTTATATTTTTTGTTCATTTGTGATCAGATACCATCCACCTGCCAGAAAGCTGAAGGAGTTAATTGAATCAGGAGTAATTGGAGATGTTGTCAACATCAACCACACTGAACCTGTTGGGTTCTGGCATTTTGCTCATTCTTTTGTCAGAGGTAAAGATTTATATAAAATTTTTAGATTGTGATTTTTTTTTTGGTACCAGTACTTAATTTAAAGGGATACTGCTAGTCATCCCATTGTATTTTGTAAAATAAAGTAAATTTATATATATATAAAATGATGTGAATTTTAAATTGCTTTACCTCTACGTATATTAAAATTTACATTAGGAAGAATTTCTAAGTCATTAATCTCTTTATTGTGCTGCAGGAAATTGGGCCAATTCAAAGAGAAGCACATTTTCACTGCTGGCTAAGTGTTGCCATGATGTTGATCTCATTGCATATTGGATGGGAAACAAGAAATGTGTTAACCTCTCCTCCTTTGGTTCATTACATCATTTCAGGTAAGTGAAGAAATTACTTGGAAAAATACAGTCATGTTCAATAGAAAATTTGAAGCTTTTTGTACAGGTGTCTGTTTTGTTAACTGTAGCTGAGTCCTACATTTTAGAAGACTTGGACCTTATTGTTTGTGTATTTTGTATGTCTTTAAAGCCATATTTCCTTACACATATCTATAATTTCTAAGCCATATGTTTTAAAAGGATTAAAATTCACAGAAAGGAAAAAAAACCAGAGGGAGCTGGAGACCGTTGTCTACAGTGCCCAGTAGAGGCTTCCTGCGCTTACTCTGCCAAGAAGATCTATCTAGATCCTGCACCCAGTAAGCCACGCTGGCCTATGAGTGTTGTGTGTGACATTGAGGATCCGCCTGAGGGCTATTTGGGCAAATTAAAAGAAGCTATTGAAACTGGTAAGATTAACATGCCCACACAAATTTTAGAGCGTTTTGTTTTTGTCCTTTCCATTGATCATACACTTTTTCTTTTACTTTTATCCTCTTCACCACTGATCGGCTCATTAGCCGCTTGGGCGATCGGTCACATCTCTGTTACTTTTCCTTTTCTTTTATCCTCTTCACCAAATGATCGACTCGTTAGCCGCTTGGGCGATCGGTCACGTCTCTGTTATGCACTGTTGGCAAGTATTGGGTATGCACCGGCTCCTGAATGTACCTGAACCTGCTCCAGTGTTAGTCAAGTCTGGTCTTGAAAGAGCTCACACTCGGTGCCGTCACAACACTTTCTGGTAGATTGTTCCAAGAATTCACAACTCTCACTCCGAAAAAGTTTGCCCGAGCAGTTTTCTGGACTTGCGGCTTCATCAGTCTTGAGCTGTGACCCCTTGTGGGGCGAGTGTCCGCCAGCTCCAATTAAGGACACTCGACTGAGTAGTGCCCCTTGAGATGCTTATACACCTCAATTAGGTCACCCCTTGCCCGTATGTAGTACTGTATAAGCTAGGCAAGTTCAGGCACTCCAATCTTTCAGGGTAGCTGAGGTGCCAAAGTGCAGGTTTCTATCCTTTGATACTGTAAAAATTTAAAGTTGCAGGGCTGCCATAATTCAAACACGCTTGTTAAGGTAGTGCAGAATACATACAGAGTACGGGAAATGCTTTAATTATTCCATAATCACATTGTAGCTTTTCTTTGTGGTCTCATGCATTCTTATTCTATATACTGTACTGTAATTACCTTCACAAATTAATGATTTCCCTTATCATTTTTTTTATCTCAATGTTTTCTTTTCTTTTTACAGCCAGTATCTGTGTGTAACCACATTTATTTACTTATTCAGCTGTACAATATTCTATTCTTTTCTCAGTATATTTCCTCAAAGCTATAACTAAAATGCTAACACTATGCCATTTCCAGCAAGTGGGAAGTGGTAGGCTAGCCAAAGACATTCATGTGAATGGTAGGCAATTCAAGGTTCACTTCAACAGGACAATGAGACTAACCTTATTCTCACAGGATTGAATCTGTCTCTTAAGGGCAGGGAGTATAAAGTGCTACTAGCTGACCCAAGGAGCCCTTAAGTTAAAGAAGATTTTTCCTTCTTTTCCAGGGAGAAAATCTGTCTGATGACTTGCTTTTAAATAACAATAACATTGACTCAGATTAACACTGTATTTGGCTTATGTGAAGAGCTATAATGGATACTTGCAGAATAAAATATTATTAATGTATTTTTATAAAAAAAAAGAATCGTGAAACACACACCCACTTTTCAAAGTTTAATAGAGAAACAGTCTGAAGGCATCATCAACATCTATTATCCTGAAGCTACCATACAAAAAAATTGTTTTATAATTTCAAACTCCAATCATATAAGATAATTGTATGATACAGTATCATCATTTATTTATTTTACTTTCAACTAAACATATCTTGAATTTTTATGGGATTTGCCAACTGTAAGGATACACAATTTATATTGTTTTTCAGTACTGTAGTAGTTGTGGTAATTGTGTACAGGTACAGTAGTTGTATGCTTCACTAGAATTTTTAATTATTTTCAGGTCCTTATGGAAATTGTGTTTACAACACTGACAATGATGTTTGTGACAATCAGGTAAGTCATTGTTACATACTCCATGTATGGAAACTATGTTTTGTGTAGAGTTATGCTTACATCATTCTTATGTAATTATAGTTGAGATATTGAGGTAACACATTATGAGACCTGCAAACAGTGTCTGGACCAAAGCAAGTGTTAATGTGTTGACTGTTCTGGCCATTTGTTATGGTAAAATTCCAAACTATGATGGGAGTTTTTGGCATCTTCTCTTTATTGGGGAACTGTAAAAGTGATAAAATGACCAAGTACAGTATATTAAAAAGTAACTTTGTAAAACACTTGAGAAGTCAAACAAAACCTGTTTTAATTGGTGGAACTGAGAAGCAACAGGCTGACAGTGCTGTGTTTTGGAACTCGGGCATATGATGATATGAATATTTAATAGTTTGAAGGAAAAGGGGAAGGTGATGGGTGAGTCACCTTTTTCAGAAAACCTGAATATTAGATCTGTGATGCAGTGATCCCAGCATTTTCAGATTTCCAAGTACGTACATTATTGTACATACTGTAGTTGGAAATTAAAAGAAATAAAAGTCTCGATTTTATGGGGTAATAAAAACTAAAAGAAAAGAAAACATCATAATACAGGATAAATGAGGTCTAGTTTTGAAACATTATCTCATAAAACACTAGTACAGTATTACTCCGCTTTACATGGTTTCACTTTCCGCGATTTCTCATTTACACGAACCGGACTTTCACTTTCCGTGGTGCACCTACTCATATACGCGTGAAGTATAATTTTTTATTTTTTTATTTAGCTCATAAAATTCATACAAATTACCCGGCCAGAATATAATTTACATTGCTGGAATTCTTACAATATGATGATCATTTTGAATATAAACATCATGGATTTTGCATTAGACATACAAATTTTAGATCTAATGTAATAATTTGGTTTACACAAAGCAAGTATTTTATCTTTTGTGCAAAATATATGAAGTTTACATTCAAAATATTCCCTGACCTGCAAGGAATCCAGAAATGTCAATTATATTATCCTAACTTTAGTCTGAGTTATTATTTATTACTAAAAATGTAAATTACTATTTTCTCCCAAAGCTTCTCTGGTAGGGAGGGAAGGTGGGGGGTGGGGGGGAGGGAGGGAGGGACCGACCCAGCTAGGGCCGAGTATTTTGATTGACAGATAGTGTCCTTGAAGAATATTTCTTTGTTTATTTAATGAAGATATATGTTTTAGCTCATAAAATTCATACAAATTACCCGGCCAGAATATAATTTACATTGCTGGAATTCTTACAATATGATGATCATTTTGAATATAAACATCATGGATTTTGCATTAGACATACAAATTTTAGATCTAATGTAATAATTTGGTTTACACAAAGCAAGTATTTTATCTTTTGTGCAAAATATATGAAGTTTACATTCAAAATATTCCCTGACCTGCAAGGAATCCAGAAATGTCAATTATATTATCCTAACTTTAGTCTGAGGTATTATTTATTACTAAACGTTAAAATCTAGTGTTTCACCCAATCATTTCTCAGAGAGGTAGGGGCCAGTGAGCTGGGAAGAGGGGGGGGGGGATTTGAGTCCATTATTTGAATGGACATTAACCTGGCGACTGTATTTCTCTTAAATATTAATTGTGTGGGCATACCATCATAAAATTTAGATGTTATTTTTACTACAACATAGGTATTGTGTCGGAAAAAGTGGAGTTTGGGGGTCGGGCCAGTCTTTATTGGAATTAATCCCATATGTTCTGTTGTTCACTTTACGCGGTTCCCTGTGGGTTCAATTGACCGCGTAATCGGGGTACTACTGTATCTGGATTGGGATAGTGAAGTTTTATCTTAGAATCAACAAAACTGGTGTGTCACTCCAGTTTGGTGTTGATTGAATTCTTGATAAAGGTTTGTTGAAGCCATCATCAGTATATCAGTGGACAGTTGACAGTTTCTTGCTATACAGTTGGCCTCACTATAGAGTATGGTTACCCATGGAAAATGTTATCTACACAATCATCTTACTTTAACCTGTTCACTCTGTCTTATCACATACGGTAATCATTTGTATCCTCATAGAGCAACTGCCTGTATAGTGTGCTGAAATTACTGTAATTGATCCACAGGTGAGACATTAGTACAGTACTGTATGAAATAAATTTGTGGCTGATATAAGTGTCATATTGGTATGAAATTTGTATGATGATTTAAGAAAAAAAATCAGGCAGTTGTTTAAAGTAGTAGAATGAATTATATGTGAGACATAAATTGTACAGTATAGTTTGGTTTTACGCCATTAATTAAACCCATGGGGGTCCGCGTATAAAGTAAAACGCGTAAATAAAATAACAGAACCTATGGGATTAATTGAAATAGAGACTGGGCCGACCGCCAGACTACCCTTTTTTTTGGCTATCGCCGACACAATACTGTACATTGTAGTAAAAATAACATCTTAATTTTATGATGGTATGCACACACAATTAATATATAAGAGAAATATCAATAATATTAGGTTTTTTAACACTTACATTAGTAGAAGAGATGGCTGGGCACACGGGGATGGGGAGTTGGTTCCGAGCAGAGGGCAAATTATTGGCCCTCACTTGTCTCTCTATCCACCACAGAGGCTAGCAGGGCCTCCTCGTCAAACCCTTCGAAGTCCACATCCTCACTATCACTGACTTGGGCTGGCTGTGGTGGTTGGCGGGTGAAGAACTCGGTGATGTTTTGTTGACGGCTAGCATTGATGTGGTCGTGATACAGCTGAACATAGGGCTCCTGGCATTTCAACAGAATGTTATAAGACACTTCGTAGCGATGATTGATTGGGTCTTTGGCAAGGATGAGCTTCATTCTCTCAGCTAACTCGGTGACATCCTTCACATCAGCATGTGTTAGTTTCTGCTCTTGTTGTTCTGTTCCACCTCACTGCTCACTGATGTCATCATCTTCCAACATCTCGTCCTCAGTCACCTCAGGTTGCCTGATTACCTCCAGGATGGCGTCGTTGGTGGTCTCGGAGAAGCCTGCAGCTCTAACACCTTGTGCAGCCTCTCTTGCATTCTCCAATGCCACAGCAACAGACTGAGCCTCGCCAGCTACCGCTTGCCTCTGCCTCCCACCTGGGATACCCTCCAACACAAGCCGCCACGCGTGCCGAATCGTTGCCACAGATAGCTGTCCCCATGCCTCCACCAAGAAATCTAACAGCCTTCTTCACGTTAAACAGCTTCCAGAACTTGTTCGTGTTCCTTGTCCTCGCTCTCGCTATCGGTGCCACTCTCTAGGTTCTGCAGTTCATCCTTGGTGTTGATGAAGTCGTTCAGGAGCCGAAACTTCTTGGCGGTGAAAGCAGCCTTCACGTTGCAAATCAACTCCTGATCCATGGGCTGGATTAACGACGTAGTGTTAGCGGGAAGGAAGACCACTTTTACGTTGGGGTGATGATCCAACAAAAGGGGCGAGTGTCCTGGTGCGTTGTCGAGAAGTAACAAAATGTTGAACGGCACATTATTTTCCTCGCAGAATTTCTTGAGATCAGGAACGAGACAGTTGTCAAACCAGGAGAGGGACAGACCAGAAAACTTTCACGCCTTCCCTGAGGTTAGCCAGTGGACATTTAATTTGCTCATGTCCATATTCTTGTAGGCATGAGGCTTGCGGGCTTTGTGGATCACAGACAACTTCAACTTAGCAGTGCCAGAGGCATTGATGGTGAACAGTACGGTGATGCGCAGCTTCTGCATTTTGCGTCCCAGACACTTGCTAGCAGACTTGACTACGAAGATCTTGGATGGCAATTTCTTCCAGTACAACCCTGATTCATCCATATTTAACACTTGGTCGTCGGTGTACTGGCCTTCCTCCATAATTTCCCGTAAAAATGGGGGAAAATTCCTGGCGGCAGCCTGGTCGGCACTTGCTCCTTCTCCGACTATCTCAATATTCGTGATCTTGTTGCGTCATTTAAAACCTTTCAGCCACCCAGCGGAAGCACTGAAGGGCTTGGGCTCCGCAACTCCCATTTTTCTTGCTACTGCTGTGTAAAGTTCCCGGGCGTAATCCTGCAGTGCCCGAGTGTCGACCGCCATGTTCCTTCTTGACTGACGAATAATGTAGCTTACCAACAGACTCTCTCTCTTCAGCAGCACCTTAGTGTGGCAATATTTCACCAGCGAGGAACCTACAGACTTGGTAATGTTCATGTGTTCATTGATTTTGCCGGCATCCTTCTTGATAGTGCGGAAGTGCGGATGTTGATTCATTCACTCCATATTGTCTGGCCAGATCCATCTGTCTCGTGCCTTTTTCTAACTCCTGAACGATCTTGTACTTTACCTCATAGCTTAAGGCGTGTCGCACCTTCTTGGGCTTGGGGCGGGTTGGGCCAGGTAGTTCAGGGCTTCTCGGGGGTGGTGGGGGTCCAGCGGAAGCCATTGTGTAGAAAGAAAAAACAAAACCGGTTCCTGGGCACGAGTGAATATACGCGGGAACAGTGAGACTGACTCGGCAGCGGTGGAGAGCATGGGTGGCGGGGGTGGCAAGGATAACTAGACCAATCACAGCGTGCGGCGGAGGGGGTGTGTGGGTGGTAAGGATACGTGGCCCAATCACAGTCTGCGACGTCAGCACCCAGCACCTTGCCCTGTAAATAATAATTATCTCTTCTGAACAGGTGCCGCGTAAATGGCCGTCCGCGTAAAACCAGACTATACTGTATGTCCCAGTGTGGTTTACTTACCTATGGCATTGATCTAAACTAGAAAGACATCCAGCAGATATACTGTACAGTGATCCCTCGGTTAACGAAAAAAATTCGGTTAACGAATTCCTTAAAAAATTTTCCCAACATGTTTTCGCCTGCTCATCAGCTGTAGTATTAGTCCGCCAATACAGTAATCGGTTTCAGGGCCTAAATTCGTTACCATTTGAGTAAATATCAAGAAGGTTGTACTATTCAATAATTTTCCAAGTCTTATATTAAAATTTTTTAGTAATTTTAACAATGATTTAACATAATTGAAGTACAGGGAACTAGTTTTTAGCGCGCCAAACAGCCACTTGACTCACCCAGAATGGCGTCAGTTTGTGTCTCTGCTCAGTGGAGGAAGCATCTTGCTTGAGACTCTTTTGAACATAAACTATTTTTATGTTTTTACAGTACAATTATTGGTCATTCTGAAATTTATTTTACATATTGACAATATATAATGCAGTGCAGTGTTGATTTAAAGAAAATAATCTTGAATTACACCAAGTGAACTTAAAATTTTATGGGTGAAATGGTGGCATGAAGCATGGGGTGACTTCTCTTCCACCCCCACTGCCTTCTCTTCTCCCTTCTCCTCCACTCCCACTTCTAATTCCCATCATCATCATCACCATCATCATCAACAACCAGGAGCCTTCTACATGCACACCTCAAAGTAAGTGTACTTTACTGCATTTATTTTTAGTTTGTATGTAATTTTCGGTGAGCTGGAACCAATTACCCAAAATCCCTTTGAAACAATGGTTTCGGTTAATGAATGACCACCTGGAACGAATTGTGTTTAACCGAGGGACCACTGTATAGTACATGTTTGTACATTTGTTTCTTGAGAACTCTTTTGGTAGAGGGGGGGTCAAACAGTAGACTAGAGTGTATGAATTTCAGAAAAGATTGTTTCCATAGAGAGAGAACTATATGAGTGAATATAAAATCATGAAATGCATAATTTATGACCAGTGATTCATTCAACTAGTGACAGTCACACTAGCCTCTGATATTTCTAGAGTGGGTTACTTTTAGGCTAGGCTGAGGCCACCCACCCACTGGCATGGTCACAACACTTGGGCCAGTTAGTGTTTATGTAACACTTTACACTGGTCTGAGAGGATAGCGTACCTGCCTCTAGAATGTACAGTAAGTTGCCATCTAGACAAAGCAGACTCTGCCAGAGATGTCCTAGTTTGTGAATTTGAAAGTCTATTGTCCCCTTCCCTTGTCTATGAAATGAGATTTCATATTTCAATCCTTTGTTTTGTGAATTAAATAGTGCTTCCATAGCTGTACTATATTGAAATGTTCCTTTCAGATTGTCAATTTTGAATTTAGTGATGGGGCAACAGCAACACTAACAATGGTAGCCTTCACCCAGCAACTGTGTGCCAGAAAAACAGAAGTGTATGGCACTCAGGGACAGCTGGTGTGGGATGAGTCCAAGGGACATATTGTCCAGCAATTTGACTTCTTATCCCAAGCATCAACAGTTCATCAGTGTAAAGAGGTGAGAATGATTATTTGTTAAACACTGTGACAATATCCTGTTGCTTTTATAGCCTACAGAACCCTGTGAGAGATTCTATCACAAAGCATCTTATAAGCAGAATAGGCCATTGCCTGTAGATTGTGTAGTACTTGACAGCAGGAGACATAGCCTATTGGAGGAATCTTTTATTTCATATCTGGAAGCACTCTTCACCATTTATTCCAGCTAATGGGGATATCACTGCATTGTCTTGGACTTCTCCAACTTGAGATGACGATGAATAGATTTATTGTACAGCAATTTATTTAATTAAGTTAATTCTACCAGTATATTTTAATATTTTTTTTATAAAGGTCATGTACAGCTACCTGTTTCTCCACATTTAGTTTTAGAACATAATTAAAAGAGAACTTACTCTCTTTTAATGGTAGCCTTTGTATTTTATAGTGTTTTTCTTGCAGAGCTTCAGAGCCCCTCCTGGGTGGGGTCACGGTGGGGCAGATTTTTTCTTAATTGAAGCATTTGCAAAAGCGGTGGCAGAAGGTGATAAAGCGTATGTCTTATCAGGTATGTACTGTAATGGTATTTTGTTTGTGTGTGTGTGTGTACTTTTCTAATATGAGGTTTGCGATGATATTAGCAATCTTTTAGGGCAAAAATGTGAAATTGGCTTGTTAAAATGAGTGATACAACTTTATTAGCATTCAATATAAGTTTGGTTTTATTTCTCGTAAATTTAATTAATTAATTAGAGTATCGTAGATAATATGAAGGAGATCTTTGACTTTGTGAGTAATAAATGACAGTATGTGAAGTAACAGTTACAGTACAGCTATATTGCATTAAGGTATGTTGGTTGGATTAGAACATACCACAGTATATTAAGGTTAATTGAGATTTCAGTATAAAATTGAGTGTGATGGTAAATTGTTCCTATTGTAACTTTTTCAGGCCCAAGTGTATCTTTGGAAACGCACCTTTTGACATTTGCTGCAGAACATTCAAGGCTGACAGGCCGTGTTGTGAGGCCCAGTGAGGATCCTCGATGGATGGTGTAGTATTTGAAGGATGGGAGAGAGAAAAGTGCAGAAGAGAAGATGATCGAAGGAGTCATGGAGTTATATTACCAAAGTTTTCAAACAGTTCAGTAGAAGAATGATAATTCATTCTACGGTATATAGTGAGAAAGATGGTCTGAAATATGTGATCTTCCAAAGCTTCGTAGTATTTTCCCCATAGGTATAGGTACAAAATATTTTTTGTTTAAATTTTATGGAGCCTTTTTGGGTTAAATCTATATACTGTATATATATATATATACACACACACACACACACACACACACACACACACACAAATTTCTCGGTTAACGAATTACCTTCCATAAGAATATTCATTTCGGTTAACGAAATTCTTACGAAAATGTTTCGACATGCTTTGGCTTGCTAACCAGCTGGAAGATTAGTCTGCCAATACAGAAATCGGTTCTAGGGCTTACATTCGTTAAAATTGGAGTAAATATCAAGAAGGTTGTACTATTCAACAATTTTCCAAGTTCTATATTAAAATTTTTAGTAATTTTAACACTTATCTTACAATATTGCAGTACAGGGAACTAGTTTTTGGTGCGCCCATCAGCCACTTGACTCACCCACCAAGGCCTCAGTTTGTGTCTCTGTTCATTGGAGGTAACATCTTGCTTGTGGGTCTCTTGAACACAGAGTATTTTTACGTTTTTACAGTACAATTATTGGTCATTCTGAAATTTATTTAACATATTGACAATATATAGTGCAGTGCAGTGTTGATTTAAAGAAAATAATCTTGAATTACACCTTGTGAGCTTAAAATTTTATGGGTGAAATGACGGCATAAAGCATGGGGTGATTTCTCTTCCACCCCCACTTCCGTCTCTTCTCCCTTCTCCTCCACCCGCACTTCTAATTCCCATCATCATCATCAACCAGGAGCCTTCTACATACACACCTCAAAGGAACCTTCTACATACACACCTCAAAGTAAGTGTACTTTACTTCATTTTTTTTTTACTTTGTATGTAATTTTCGGTGAGCTGGAACCAATTACACAAAATCCCATTGAAACAATGGATTCGGTTAACAAAATTTTCGGTTAAAGAACGACCTTCTGGAACGAATTGTGTTCATTAACCGAGGGACCACTGTATATACAGTATATTTAAGATGAAATTGTGAAAATATACAGTTGAAGAGAACAGATACAATAAAAAGGTGTGTATAAAAATGTGAGAGGGAGATAGGAAGGAACTGGTTCACAAATAGGGTGGTGGACGAGTGGAACAAGCTTAGCAACTTTGTAGTAAGTGCGGGAACTCTGGAAAGTTTCAAAAGGAGGCTAGATAGATTCATGGATGATAGAGAGTGGTAGTAACTCTCGACAGGAGCTGCCATGCACAGGCCAACCGGCCTATTGCAGACTCCTTATTTTCTTATGTTCTTATGTTAATCCAGTACAGTGGGATATGCTATAACGAATGGATCCTACTACGAATATTCCTATAACGAACGGTTTTACCTATAAAATTGAGAATGCTATAACGAACACAACTCCTACAACGAACGCGGATGAATACGGGACTATTTCGCCTGGCGCATGAATATTGTTGTACCGCGACCCACAACAAGAGCGTCAGGCACCATCTTTGTCTCATTGTGTAGCCAGTGCACCACTGTTATTGTTGAAATTTCGTCTTTTGATGTGGAAATTCGCGTTATTTGTATAACTATTTTGTTATACAAGTATACAATTGTAACAATGAATCGTCCAAAGCGAGTGAGAAAGCTAATAACCCTTGAAACTAAGAAAGAAATTATAAAGAAACGTGAGAATGGAAGAAGCATTGTGAAACTTAGTGATGAATATGGGATGGCTAAATCAACTATATGTATGATTTTGAAGAATAAAGAGGAGTTAAAAACTGTGCAAGTGGCTAAGGGAATCTTTAGACTTAGCAAAGCAAGATGTAATGTGATTGAAGAAATGGAAAATTTACTCTTAGTGTGGATAAAGGAGAAAGAAATGGCAGGTGGTAACGTTAGTGAAGCTATAATTTGTGAGAAGGCTAAACACTTGTTTGAGGACCTTAAAGCCAAGACTCCCAGTGGAAGTGATAGTGCTGTGCCAGTGTTTAGGGGTACCTGCATGCTGAATAACACTAAGGTAAGATAAAGTACCGTATTTTTTACATTTTCCACAGAATTTTTTCAGTGTTAAGTGGTTGTATTTGGGGGCCTGGAATGGATTAATCCTATAACGAACGAGGTTCTGGGACTAATTACGTTCGTTATAGCATACCCCACTGTAATTGGAATGACCTTTCTTTGTTGTTCTTTGAACAGGGGACACTCAGGAAGGTTTGTGGATTATAACATGGTGTGCTGTCATTAAATTGTCTTAAAACAAATGCAAAAATGCTGGTACTGAGTGCTGTACAGTAGTTCAAAAAGAAAACAAAGTTTGTTATTTACGTTGGCTACTGCTCACGACAAGTGTAATAACAGCACTTGGTGTGTATGTGGAGAAGAACTACTAAAAACCTATTTAGTTTAACTACAGATACCCTCAAACAACTACAGTATAGTCTTCATATTATGATACATGGTAAACAGCTATTTTCATAATTTGATATTTTCATGTTTTCCTCCTTTTTTAAACATCCTGGAAGATCACTACACATCCATAATGCACCACAAGTTAAGCAGATGCTCACCTGTGAGATTCTACTCACTGGTACTGCTTTCTCACCAAAAAATATTACACTTTTTGTTAGGAATGTGCTGAAAAACTATGTTTTTTAGTAAATATAGTACTGTATGTGGTTTGTAATACATTCTTGTAATTGCAGCTGCTGTTTGAAGATGCTTCCAGCATCAAGATTATATATTACCACTTGTAGTGGCTTTCATTGTGTGCGTACCACACCAGTGACCAATCACAGGGTTGAAATTCTTTGGGCTGGAGTGCTTCTAAACTTTTACCATTAACATGGGACCATATCGGCAAATGGGTCCTATTGATCGAGAATTCACTTAACAACCACTTTTTCAAAGGAATATTGCTTATTAAGTGGGACCTTTCTTTGTCTGAGTTATATAAGAAATGATCAAGTGGATTGGATAATGTCTTAATTTTTCCCAGCGTCCAGAGCATTTGTATCTGAATCGTTAATATTTTACTCTAGTCTTCATTAATACTGTTTACCTACAATTAGCAATTCTATAATGGTATGTAAAGATTTAAATACATCTTTGAAATATAGATAATTTATCTGATCAAATTATGAATCGTACAGGGAGAAATTCTGAGTTTCCTTTTGTCCCATAAATGCGAGAATCATGTTATTAAATTTCTTGTTTTTCAAATCAGTTTAATGATACATACACTACAGTACTGTATATTGGTAGTTCTCTGTTGGAGTCAAAATCAGCTGTAGTGTTCTGGTGCTTCTCATAAAATTAAAATTTTTGATAAATATTATGCATTTGTATTTACCAGATCTGTAGCATTTATTAACTTCAAGTTATCTTAATGCTGCTTATTAACAGAGCCAGGATAAGAATAAAATAGGCTATTGATGCATTAAATGGTTTTAGTTAATTTTTAATTTTACTTATACATTTACTTTTATCCTCTTTGCCACTGATCGGCTCTTTAGCACCATTGTTGGCAAGTACTGAGCATGAACTGGCTCTTGAATGTATTGGAACCTGCTCCAGTGTTGCTCAAGATCCAGGGCTCCCTCTAGTAGCAGCAAGAATTACATTAGATGCTGCTAAATTTTACCACAGATTTATCAAAATTATCTTAAAACTGAGAAAAATTTTCTCTAAAGATTGCCTTAGTTTTCCGATTGCACAATTAGCATATATTATGATAAAAGTACATTTGTTATATCAGGGTAGTACTGGAGCCTTCTCTAATCACCAAATGTGAGAGGTTTGGATATTAATAAACCATAAATTATATTACATGAAGTTTTAATTATTTCACTTACAAATTACAATTTACCTTAATAACAATTAATTCACGTTGGAAAAAAAATCCTTATGAATCTGAAATAAAAAAGTAACCCTTTGTTGCTTCAATTAAAAAAAAAAGAAAATAGTAATTTTTGTTATGAAACCATACAGACCAATGCTCCTTTTTTTAAAACTAACATCATTAAGAAAATTAAAAATTTTTACATGTGGTTCAATAATAATGAATGTGACCATTGCAATAAAAAGAAAAAACATTGTCTTTGAATCAAATTGAAAATAGAAAATCTGCTCAAACTGATTTTCTATTATCAATTTGATTCTGAGATAAAAAAAAATATATTTTTATAGCAACTGAAATAGTCACATTAATTATTATTGAATCACATGTAAAATTTCCTTTTAAGACCATTTCTGGTGTGCAGTAAATTTACCAGACTAGTACAGTACTTTTCAAACTACAGGGTACTTCTAATATCCGTTTTAATTCTTCGGAAATGGCCGAAGATTCTTTTTACAGATGCATTTGAGTGTGGTAAGGATGATGCACAACCAACTGCTTTTGTGAGATGGGGAATTTTGACTCTCCTATTTCATTTTTCAACAAGAGTTGTTTTTTCCAGAATTGAGTAGCATCTTTCTCCTTTTTAAATTGACCATCTAAGCTTAACTGTCTCCACTCTATGGCTGCAACATGTTTTTCACATATTTTTCTCAATATAAGGTAGAGTTACAAATACAGCTGCTCCTCGACTTACGACGGGGTTAGGGACCCAAATCCAGGTCGTTAGTCGAAAATGCTTAAATAATATATAGAAAATCTAAAATGGGCGTCCCTTTTTCTTCTCAGCACCACAAAACTCTCACTTTTAAGCTTGCCTGCCAACCATTTTAAAGTGAATTACAAACAAAAATTTTGTCAGTACACAGAAAATCACTAACGTTTGGACTTGAAAATACGTAATTTGACAAAATTTTGACACGACACTGGCGGTCATATGTCCGGGTGGTCATAGGTCGAGTATGTCGTAAGTCGAGGAGTAGCTGTATTTTCCCTAGACTACTAGGTTTTTCTGTCAAACGCATTTTCTGGTTTGAAATTTTTTTAAATTTTTAAAGGAGCAGTTGTAAACCTTGACCTAGTTTGCACCACTAATTTAATTAAGAATGCCTGACAGCTTTGTTGATTCCCTCAATGTCACTACTAATGGTAGATTGTGAAAGTGTTTCGGTAGCATGAATACCAACATATACTTGCTTAATGGCCAATCTTAGATTGACATTATGAACGTCAATGGCAAAAGGGTCACAATCACTTACGTGTTTAAGACTGATGAAATCACTCATGATCTCACATAACAAATTTTTAACATGACCATGCAAATACTGAAGCTTAAGTTTGTCACTCTGAAACAATTTATTAAACTCATTTGTCCTATGCAACTGTACTTGCATAAATTGCAACTGAGCTTCAATGAATGGATTGTTCAGGTTATTGAGAATAATTTTCGTTACATATGACGGATCTCACCTTTCACTGATGATTGCTGTGAAATACAGCTTCAAAGCATCCCATTGTTCTAAAAGTCTACTTACACGTACTTCAAGGGACAACCATAGTGTCTGCTCAACACTCAAAAGTTTGTGAGGAGATATATCAAGGAAGTGTTGAAATTCTTCTTATTCATGCCTTCGTAAACTTGATCTACTAAAGTGAGAGTACAGTATACATTTCTACACAATAGTATACTGTACATTTCTACACAAATCTTCTTAAGAAGTTCAGAGTTTTAGGCATGCCTGTGATACACACAGATGGCACGTCATACTACCACTGTAAAGAACGTCCGAAATTCTGCATGGTCTCCCACGACTGACGACAATAATTTGTTTACAGAAATTCAGAGAAAACTAAAAATTTCTAAAAAATCTTATTTTTTTAATTCAACATTTTACCTCAAATTTATCCTATTTTGATAAAATAGAATAGAAATTTACCTCAGAATTACCTTAAATGTACCCAAATTACCTTAAACTAAGGTAATTACCTTAAAAGTGAGAGCCAACACAACCCTCTCTGGCAGATTGTTCCAGGAGTTCACAATTCTCACTCTGAAAAAGTTTGCCCCTCACTGTTTTCTGGACTTGTGGCTTCTCCAACCTTGAGCTGTGACCCCTCGTGGGGCAGGTGTCTGCCAGCTCCAGGTATATATATTCAACCGAGTAGTGCCCTCTGAGATGTTTATACAATTAAATTATGTTGCCCCTTGCCTGTCTGTAGTATAAGCTAGGCAGTTGCAGGCATTTTAATCTCTCTGGGTAGCTGAGGTTCTGTAGAGCAAGCACTAGTTTAGTGGCCCCTCCTTTGGACATTTTCAATCAATTGACAGTCTCAAGCAGATCTTGGGGACCAGGCGGGAAAGCACCTCAGTCTTGAAGGTCGTTACGAGGGATGGACCATCTAGATATCTGAATACTCTTCTTTTAAGGATTTTTACAAGGCGTTTCACAAAGTCCCACATGCACAACTAGCCTCTAAGAGCCAGGCACATTGCATCACATGCAAGATTTTGAAGTGGATTAACAGGTGGTTTGAAGACATGCAACAAAGAGTGGGAATAAATGGAGTACAATCTGAATAGATAAAGGTTCTCAGTGGAATACACCAAGGCTCTATCTTTGTACTCATCCTGTTTGTGATCAACATAAATGACATAGATTAAAACATATCAAGTCACATTGTCAAGTTTGCAGACAACACAAAGATATTTGGAAAGTAGCAAGTTAAAATGATGGTGCAACAGTGAAGAAAGACATGCATAAGTTGTTCAAATAGTCACAAGACTGACAATTGCATTAGAAAATGCAAGACCCAACATATAGGATACAACAACTCTTATCACAATTTTTGTATTTTGTTAATAACAATTTCCTGGATATCATCAATTAAGAGAAAGATCTAGGTATTATGATGGATCATTCAATGAAGACAGCACAACAAATGGGAGCATCAGTGAGAAAAGCAAACTGAAATTTGGGAATTATAAAGTGTACCTTCGAATACAAAGATAAGAAAATCTTTCAACTGTACAGATCTCAAGTATGCCCCAGTCTGGATCACTGTATACAGGCATGGATACCCTACCTCCACCTCCAGAATGACCTAGCATCCCTAAAAAGGTGCAACACAGAGTGAATAAGATTCCAGAACTATGTCATCTCGATTATCCTAGTAGACTGAGGGCCTTGGGACTAATAACCCTTCAGATAAGGCACAATACGGCAGATCTCTTTGAAACTTTAAAAAATCTTGAAAGGGATTGAAAACATAAACCCGAACCACTTCTTTGTAATGTCATGCTCCACCAAAACGAGGGGACTTAACTACAAGCATGCCAAGTTATCAATGTAGACATACTTTTTCACATAAGAGAGAGGGTGGTAGACCTATGGAATGGTCTACCAGCCCACGCTGGTATAGAAAATTAATCAAATGATGACAAACACATGTTAGATATGAAATATGACACAGGTGTAGCATAGGACATATGACAAAGTTGTAACTTAGGATATTTATTAAAAGATAATGCAAACATGTCGCATATGAATTATGACTAATGTAACTTGTATTGAAAACTAATTAAGTGATATGCACACATGTCACATATGAGGTATACTGTAACATGAGTTGTAAACAAGAATATTGTATGTAATGTTGCTTAACCACTAATTATACCCCCAAGTACAGTATAGAACATTAAATGATGATATAAATGTAACAGAGTTGTAACCTGTTTCTGCTAGTGTTTACTTTTACACTTATCAGTTATGTAGTAAATTTTCCTTATTTGTTTTTAGTTAAATATGTAAAAAAAAAAAAAGCTGTTTTTATTCTAAGAATCCTCAGTCTATACCAGTCACAGTCGAGGTGTCTGACAAAAGCATCTCAAGAGCCGATTCAACATCCTCTCTCTCATATACTCACACACAGTTTACATATTCCTCAAGCCAATATACAATCGTGGATAATCTTACAACTGGAGGGAATACATTTGTTTTGGTTGTTAGGAGGCATTTTTCAGCTGTTTCTGAGTTCACTTTTTACTGTATGTCGTGAAAAGATAACAAGAAGGCTTTGTAGTGTTAAAGTTATGATGTCTCGCACTCAGGATGGGTTGGAGAAGGGAAACTCTTAATGGCAGTTTTCTTATATAAATATATTCTATGCAAAACAGTCTGATGCTGGGAAGTTGCTGCGTGGTAGAGGAGTTGTTGTGCAGGAGCTTCTTTAGAGGAGGTGTTGTGTGTTGCAGGGCTCTAGGTAGAATGGACATCATGGCGAGGCTGGGAGCTTATATACACGTCCACCGGAAGTAAGCGTTGCCGATGTCGACCCCCCCCCCCGCGAGTCAGACGGCTAGGCTTGTCAGAGAAACTTCGTCGCGGGATCGGCTGATCAGCGACTAACGGCAGTGGCAGTTGTAGGGGAGAGTATCCACTACAATACTTCCCCTCCTCTCCGAGCGCTGCAGGACACCTGTTGTCGGCAGGGTTGTATCCAACATGTGAGACATAACGGGCGGGGGTGTGGACTACTCGGCCGCTACGGGTGACGACTCCGTCTAGGGACATGAGATCTGTGGGAGAAGCAGAGGGAGGAGGGTTGTGGAAAAGAGAAGGTTGAACAGGCAGCAGGTGCAAGGTCCTCAGTGGCGCCGGGTGGGGTGTCTGGGTCCATAGGTCCAGATGCAGGATCCTCATCAGGAGCAGGGTCCGTATCAGGAGCAGTAGGTACCTGAGGATGGAAAGAGGGTACGCAGAAATATTGTGGGCGAGGTGGTGCTGCAAGTGGCAATTGTGGGCAGACAGGCAAAGGAGGTGCGGGATGAATGTGTTCAGGGCGATAGGAAGGCTGGCGTGGGGCAGTAGCCTTGAATGCAGAAACTGCCTGTCGTAGTGTTTGCAGTAGGTCGTGACGGGCAGCAGGAGCGAAGTGGTCAAGGTCAGAAGTAAGGCGTGTGGTGTGCTGCTTGATAGTGTCGGTGACTGCGGCACGTGTACCCCGGATCGTGTGTGCTGTAGGCTCATGGATGAGGCAGAGGTTGCTTGGGTTGACAACGAGTTTGTGGAAGTGGAAGGTGAGGAAGTCGAACCCAAGGATGGGTTGAGAGACATCTGCCACCACGAAGGACCAGCGCAGAGTCTTAGGAAGACCAAGGTCTAAGGCGAGGATGTATGTGCCGTAGGAAGCGATGGGGGTCCCGTTGGCAGCGAACAAGTCGTAAGAGGGTTGCTTTGATGTGTCTTGCGGCGAGGGAGGGATGATGCTGACTGATGTCCCTGTGTCAACGAGGAACTTCCTGCCTGAGATGCGGTCGGTGATATGCAGCAGTGAAATGCCTGAAGTGACGGAGGTTGTGGCGTCTATCAATCCCGTCGATGTTGTTTCCTTGTGTAGTTGCAGGGAGCCTCACAGTGTCTAGCGTTAGCACCAAAACGTTGATGGTACCAACAGAAGGAAGGTACACTGTGCTGGGGGCTGGCGGCGGCGTTTAAGGCAGGAAGGGGATGTCGGTGTCGGTAGGACACAGTGCGTGGGGCAGGGGCAGGATCAGCAGCAGGATTGATGGAGTAGAGCTGCTCGATGGTGTCCATCCTGCGGTGCAGAGACTGTAGCAGGTCCCTCGTGTCTTGTGTAGTGTTACTTGTCCAGGGAGCGTTGATCTGATCGACAACATTGGAAGAAAGTGACGGTGAGACCGCTGAGTTGTTCGCGGCAGCATGGTCCACAGTTTGGCATTGACGGAATACTCTGTCTGCCGTGGCTGCATAGGTTGCCGAGGTAGTAGAGAAGTCCAATGCCGAGAGGATGACACGAACTTCTACAGGGAGCTTCTGAGTGTGAAGCTCGTGCAGGATACTGTCAGGAAGCCTGTCTCTGTGGCAAGAGTTCAGTCTCTGCATCTCGTCCCAGAGACGTCCAGGTGTTGAGTTGCCGAGGGACAAGTCGGATAGGTCTTGCAGGATATTGGTGTCAGGCCGCTGGTATCGCCTCTCGAGAGCATCTCGTAGAGCTGCGAATTTGTCGTCAGTTGGAGGGTTGGTGATGACTTCTGCTACTTGTGTGGCGACTTCTGTGGGCAGCAGGGAACAGACCAGGGCAACGTACTTCTGTTTGTCTGTAGCTGTTGAGCTGCAGTCTTCAATGTTGTGATTGAAGACTGGGAGAGTGATCCGTTTCTCCTCCATCCTGTGTGAGTGCGTCACTACGGGGTCACTATTTGTAGTGTTAACGTTATGATGTCTCGCACTGAGGATGGGTTGGAGACGGGAAACTCTTAATGGCAGTTTTCTTATATAAATATATTATATACAAAACAGTCTGGTGCTGGGAAGTTGCTGCGTGGTAGAGGAGTTGTTGTGCAGGAGCTTCCTTAGAGGAGGTGTTGTGTGTTGCAGGGCTCTAGGTAGAATGGACTTCACGGCGAGGCTGGGAGCTTATATACACGTCCACCGGGAGTAAGCGTCGCCAGTGTCGACCCCCCCCCCCCACGATTCTAGATGGCTAGGCTTATCAGAGAAACTTGATGAGAGTCTAGACAGCTAGGCTTGTCAGAGAAACTTCGTCGCGGGATCGGCTAACGGCAGTGGCAGTTGAAGGGGAGAGTATCCACTACAGCTTCAAGATGTTGTGGTTTAATGACTTGGTGATGAAATGTTCGGTTCAGACTGGTGTCCGAGATCTCGTCCAAAATTATTCCAAGCTTCCCACTCGACGGCACATCTGAGATGATAAGCTCTACAACGAAATTTGACACGATCTCTAATAATTCAGTATGGATATCTGGTGATGTCCATTGATAATGCACCTGAAGATGACTGCAATTTTCCTTGGAGCCAAAGGAGGTCCTTGCACCTGATTTGTAATAATTCTAAAAAGTTATCTCTATTCGTGTCTGAAATTTCTCCAATTTTTTATCTTTTTTCATCATGTCCTCTAAGTGCAATGTTTTGT
Source organism: Homarus americanus (assembly GCF_018991925.1). Classification (NCBI taxonomy): domain Eukaryota; kingdom Metazoa; phylum Arthropoda; class Malacostraca; order Decapoda; family Nephropidae; genus Homarus; species Homarus americanus. The sequence continues at coordinate 3,795,206 of NW_024723050.1, read as the reverse complement.
TGAGCTGTAAAGATGAGGGATTCGATGATTACACAAAGATACTTGCGATTGTTGAGGATTTGTTCTTTATGAACTGTTTCTAATTCATGGAGAACAGCTGATATTTTGCTAGTGTTGTGGCAAACAGGAATGACTGAATTACAGTATCTGAAATAACACAAACATTGACCATTAATTATTTAGGTCAAAACTTTGATTTGGAACACAAAAAGTGGATAATAACTTGAAGTTGTGAGTAATAATATGATGTTCACACAAACTTATGGTACATAATTAATGAAGTATAATATTGCTTTACTTCAACATGTAAATACACGACTACTCTAAATTGAGTCTTCTATGTCTATTACAGAACTCAAAATGGCCAAATGTGAAAATGAAGAATTTCGGCATTACCTATACTTAGAAATTAAACTTAACGAAGAATAATCAAACATAAAGAATTAAATCTAACCTAATGCATTGTCAGGAAAATAGAAAAAAGTAGTCAGGATTGGAAAGAAAGTCCTAAATCAAGCATTCAAAAAACACGAAATATCTTTTGGCGGCTAATATTGATGACTGACCCACCGACGAGTTATTTGTTTTGGTGTTTATTTTCTCAATCTATTTTCATCAGTGAGTTCTATGATAATAATTTATCATGCAAATGCTTCGTTTGGTAGATAATAAGGCATTTAAAGTGTGCACTGCTCTGTCTTCTTGATGGTAATGTGGCACTTGTTAAGTTATGCTAGGTTTTGTTAAGGTAAGATAAGGTTAGGTGAGGTTAAGTTAGTTTAAGGTTAAGTTAGGTTTAGGTTAAGTTAGGTTGGGTTATTAAAAAAAAAATGTACAAACTACTACAGTGTCCTCTATAAAACACAGTGAAATTGTGGCACTTATGGTTTTATTAGGTTGGGTTAAGTTAGGTTAGCTTGGAGAAGGACGTGCCCCTAAGTGCTCGTGTTAGTGACCAGAGGAAATGGCCGCCATGGATCGTTGTGTTGTGGGGGAAGAGGGGCGGAGTGTGAGGAAAGACGACCCCCTGGCCACTCTGTTAAGTCAGCTGGAGCAGTTGAGGAGAGAGATAGACGCTCTAAAGGGGGAGAACGAAGCCCTCAGGACTGACCTCCTTCAGGTAGTGCGAAGGAGGAGCAGGCGTGGAGAGTGGTTGTTTCCAATGGGACTAGGGTCAGACTCAGGAAAGCTGACCAGGGTGTGGAGTATAGTAACCCCTACCAAGTGTTGGAGGAAGCTGGTGAGGAAGAGAAGAGGCAGGACGATGTGGTGCCAGGAGAGAAAAGGGCAGTTCAATGTAAGGGCGGAAACAATCTTTCTGCTCGTTACCGCTGCTTACTCGCTCGTTTGCTGGCGCGATCCCCACTTGGGGGGTTGGACGGAGGTGTGAACGGCGCTGCTACCAGTGTCACCGGCTCAGATCCTACTCGGCTGTCAGTACAGTCACTACCTCCCCCGCTGTTCGTCAAATTCTGGCTGTGATCTCATCAAAGGCTCGGGACTCGTGGGCTGTGTCCCCAGACCTTCACCTTATCGACTGTCAATCCTCTGTACCCCATACCACGACCGTCAGTTCATCTCCTCCGTCTGTGCCCCGGTGTTCTTCTGATATCAAGACATCGGCCGCTGTCGCTCGCGTGAGGACCCTCCCCCTGAGAGTGGATCATTGCGTTCCAGAACCTTTCCCAGGGCCGCTGCCGGAGGAAATATCTGTTCATTGTTTGATTCTTTTGTTGTTTGATTCCTTTAATTGCTGATTCCCATTCATTGTTTGATTCTATCAGTTGTTGACTCCCATTAATTGTTGATTCCATAAATTGTTTGATTTCATTAATTGTCTGATTCCATTAATTGCTGACTCCCATTAATTGTTTGCTTCCCTTAATTGTTTGACTCCATTAACTGTTGACTGCATTAATTGTTTGACTCCCGTAATTGTTATTTGATGTTTGTTGAGTGGTGTCAGAGTTTTGTGTAACATTATTATAGTAAAGAGATGTCAATCTCAAACGGTTGTCTGTTATTCCTCAGAAAACCATGGTCCTTGACTTTCCTTTTTTAAGATCCTGATTAGTCTGGTAAGGGATTTCTATCCCTAAGTCCCAGGCCTTTACATTCAAACCCTGCCCAGTAGTAAGGTCGTGGTAGTTGGGGACAGCCTGGTGAAGTTTTTAGATAGGACTTTTTGTGCAGGAGATAGGAAACGTAGGACTAGGGTGTGTTTTCCTGGGGCTGGGACAGGGCATGTAGCTGAGAGGATAGATAGGGTTTTGTCAGGGGAGGGTATCAAACCAGTAGTGTGTCTTAGTGTGGGAGGTAACGACATAGGAAAGATTTGAGGAACTTTTCAAGAGGTATAGGGAGGCGCTGGGGAAGGTTAGAGATAGGGGAGGGATCCCGATAGTATGTGGTGTCTTGCCTAGAAGGGGAGTTGGTCGTGAATGGCTGTCCAGGGCAATTGCTATAAATTGACGACTGGAAAAGCATTGTGCAAACAATGGTTGGGCATTCATTGATAACTGGCAACCATTCTATGGCAACGACTACCTGTACAGTCGTGACGGAGTACACTTGCCTCGTGTGGGGGTAAAGACGTTGTCTGCATCCCTGGAGCGTGAAATTGTCACTCCAAAGGAGGGATTTCGCCAGTAGAGAGAGGTCGGGGTAAGTGGAAGTCAAAAAACAAGCAGGTCCTGGGAAGTAAAATTGGTTACTCAGGACAAGGGGTAAAACAGGACCAGGGAAGGGTAGGTTTAAATGTATACTATAAAAAACAGTAGGAGTGTTAAAAATAAAATAGAATTGCTGAAAGCGGTTGTATGTACTGAGTAAGTAGATGTCATAGCAATCACCGAAACTTGGATGAATCTGGCGAGCAAAAACTTTTTATCGGAGTACCACATAAAGGGTACAACCTTTTTCACAAGGACAGGGAAGGTAGGAAGGGGGGAGGGGTAGCACTCTTCGTCAGGGATACATTAAAATGTATTAATAATTCAATAAAGGGTGAAATAGGAACCGAGTCTGTATGGGTAGAAATTACGGAAGGAAGAGAAAACTAATTAATGGGATAGAAGCAGCTCAGCCCATATAGCAGGAAATGAGTAGGGCAGCAAAATACAACAACCTATGCATTATGGGGGATTTCAACTTCAGAAGTATTGACTGGGACAACATTGTAGGTGACTATGAATCTGAAGACTTCCTAGATGCAGTACAGGAAAATTTTTTGAAACAACTAATTACAGAACCTACTAGAGGTGACAATATATTAGACCTAGTATTAACAAATAAAGAAAATATTATCAGAGATATCACAGTAGGGGAAGAACTAGGGAACAGTGATCACAGAGAAATCAGTTTCACCCTAAATTGGGAAACGAAAAACAATGACAATATGGTCAGAGACCCAAACTTTCGATTGGCGGATTAATTATCAGGGGTTAAGAAGGTACCTAGGTGAGGTCGCCTGGGAACAGTCAGGTCAGTCCCCAGTAGGAACGGGTGAGGTCACTGGTGACACAACAATTGATCATGACAATAATACCTGGTATATTCACTGGTATACTACAAGAACAAAATATACCATACAGAAAAATTAGGTAAAATAAGAACGAGCCAAGGTGGACGACCAGAAAACTTGAACATGACATAGGAATAAAGAAAGGAATATATAAGAAATTAAAGGGAGGGGAGGAGCAGCTCAGAAATAGGTATAATGAACTATCTAGGAATGTTAAGAAAAATATAAGGAAGGCAAAGAGGTACTACGAAATCAGGATAGCAAGAGAATCCAAGGTGAGTCCCAAGGGATTTTTCCAGGTATATAGGACAAAGGTCAAGGACAAAGTTGGGCCTTTAAAATCAGAGAGAGAAGTGATCGATGACGGTGAGGAAATAAACAAAGCATTAAACAGCTACTTCTTATCAGTTTTCACAGAAGAAATTCACGAGGAAATTCCAGAGGTGGAACTGATATTTAGGGGAAATGAAGAAGAGAAATTAAAGAATATCACTATCAGAAAAGAGGATGTTCTTAAGAGGATAAATAAATTAAAGAAGACAAAATCCCCAGGGTCTGATGAAATTTTCCCTCGAGTTTTGAAAGAGTGTAAGGAACAGATTAGCAGACCCCTCGTAAATTTATTTACAAAATCATTAGACACGGGAGTAGTGCCAGACTTGTGGAAACAGGTACTGTATATGTAGTACCCATATTCAAAAAGGGAGACAGAGCATCAGCGTCAAATTATCGGCCGATTAGTTTGACGTCAGTCGTGGGGAAATTTCTTGAATCAATTAAAGCAAATAGCATCCAATCGCATTTAGAGAAAAACAAATTAATCTATGACTCTCAACAAAGGGAAAATCTTCTCTAACAAATCTGCTGACTTTTTTAGGAAAGTCTTTGAGGTAGTAGATAATGACAAAAATACGATGTTATTTACTTAGACTTTAGCAAACCGTTTGACAGAGTACCGCATCAGAGGCTTCTGAGAAAAGTTAAGGCTCATGGTATCGAGGGGAAAGTTTTAAATTGGATAAAATCATGGCTCACCGATAGAACACAGAGGGTCAGCGTAGATGGTGTTAAATCTGAGTGGGGCTGTGTAACCAGTGGGGTTCCCCAGGGGTCAGTACTGGGCCCACTCTTGTTCATAATCTACATAAACGATCTAGATACTGGGATCAGCAGTGACATAAGCAAGTTTGCGGATGACACCAAAATAGGGCGGCAGATTAATTCAGGGTAGGATGCAAATGCACTACAGGAGGATTTAAATAAACTGCAGGAATGGTCAGAAAAATGACAAATGAAATTCAACACCAGCAAGTGCAGCATACTTAATGTTGGAAGAACAAATACTGTCAATGTATACAGCCTTAACAACATCAACCTAGAGAAGTCGACTTGTGAAAGAGATTTAGGGGTACTTGTAAGCCCGGACCTGCGGCCTAGAAAACATTGCGTTAATGTTCAAAATAAGGCAAACAGAGTATTAGATTTTATATCTAGAAGTGTAAGTAATAAGAGTGCAGAGGTCTTATTGCTACTATATCTTGCACTAGTCAGGCCGCACCTCGATTATGCGGTTCAGTTCTGGTGCCCTTATTATAGAATGGATATCAATTCACTAGAGTCGGTGCAGCGAAGAATGACGACAATGATTCCGGGACTTAGAAACCTTCCATATCAAGATAGGTTAAAGAAACTAAACTTGCATTCCCTAGAAAGAGGAAGAGTGCGGGAAGATGTGATAAAAGTATTTAGGTGGGTGAAAGGAATCAATAAAGGAGATATAGATAAAGTTCTTATAATATCAGAGCAGGATAGGACTTGTAGCAATGGATTTAAGTTGGATAAGTTTAGGTTTAGGAAGGAGATACAGTGCTGGATTAACCATGAGGCACTTGAGGCACTGGCCTCAGGCCCCCCGACTCTAAGGGGCCCCCCAAATCCAAACATTCTCGAAGTTGAAGCATATAAATATGAACTTCGTTCAATGATGTCCTAGCAACGTCTCAATTTTCTGTCTCTTATGAACGCTGAATGTGTTATTTTGCAGAAGCTTAATATTGATGAAATCATTGATAAATTTTGGTTTATTTTGTTCTTGCTATATATATACACCTTGAGGGTAGGGGGCCCCAAGTTGATCTGTGCCTCAGGCCCATATTAAGCTTAATCCGGCCTTGGGGAGATAGGAAGGAACTGGTTCACAAATAGGGTGGTGGATGAGTGGAACAAACTTAGCAACTTTGTAGTAAATACTGGAATGCTGGAAAGTTTTAAAAGGAGGCTAGATAAGTTTATGGATGATAGAGTGTGGTAGTAACTCTCAACAGGGGGTCCGACTAATTACCCAAATGTAGCCGCAGTGAAGTCAAATAATGGTCCTACATGAATAAATCGGACTGCCAATCACTTCTCGACTGGTATTTGGTGTCACGAAGTCACAAAAAATTGGTAAACTTAATTTAATCTGAGTTAATAGATCGAGTGCATGTACCTAACCTAACCTAACACAACTCAGATTAAATTAAGTTTACCAATTTTTTGTGACTTCGTGACACCAAATACCAGTCGAGAAGTGATTGGCAGTCCCATTTATTCATGTAGGACCATTATTTGACTTCATTGCGGCTACATTTGGGTAATTAGTCGGACCTCTGGAAAGACAGGAGCTGCCATGCACAGGTCAATTGGCCTGTTGCTACTCCTATTTTCATATGGTCTTGTTATTAAAAAAATTACACACAGTACTACAGTGCCTTCTATAAAACACAGTGAAATTGCTGCGTTTTTATAATCGTTTATTATAAATAACCGCCGGAGGGTCAGTCGTCAATAACTACCAAATCACTAATGAGTTAAGATATTCTGCCCAAAGAGTACCAATCAAACCTTCACATACCGTTTTTTACTAAGAAACCTCGAATAATTTACTGGTTCACATAGTTGTTCATGATAGACTCAACACTAGAGCTTCACGTTTCCCGCCATGTGCTCTCAGTGATCACCTCCAGGACACACACGTTAATAGTCCCTCATAAAAGAATCATTCTCTAATTCATATTTATTCATATTAGAAAATAAATTATATATATTATTCTAAAAATATACGTTTCACCTTTTTTTCTATTTCGTGAAGGTATATCATTATAAAATTAGGTGTGATCACTGTAGCCGGGTGAAGGACTCGGACACAGGAGACCTTGACAAACATAAACACAACTGGCTGAGGCAGGTGTGTGTCTGTTGTCTGGTCCATTACTTAAGGAATGGGTAAACTTAATTTTGTAAACAATATCACTTGTGTCATTTAGGAGTGGATAAAGAATAAGCTTACTTTAGAAACTTGAAATTGTAAGTGAAAACATAATTCGCGGGTAGATAGTGCGCCCATCAGCACAGTGAAGACATTTTACAGGCAGTTCACCACAGCCTTTAAGTGGATGTAAGACTTAATTTATAGTTGATAGGTATTATTTTACTTGCTGGAATTTTAATCATGCACCGGTCATTCTCTTGCTGTTTTTAATATGTATTTCGTAATGTTTAGATAATTGTAAGACATTTTCCTTCTATGATATTTCCGCCGGAAATTAAGGATAACCGATAAATTATTTTTTCAATATTATTAGATTTGCTCTGTCACAATTGTAGCCATGATTACATCTGGAGAAGTGAAAAACTGTTTGTTAAGTGAATTCACTCATTTTCCCACAGGATCATATGCCCTAACAGTCCAGGACCAAGAAGTGCTTTAGCCAACAACATCCAGGTGGGAAATGGAGGTAAGTTGTATAATTTGTGTCATTTTTGGTAATAGATATACTGTATGCCTTATGCAGTACAGTATTAATTTTAACTGCTTATAAAGGAGGAATCATGACTACCTCCGAGAAAGGAATACCGATACTGGAAACTATTTTCCTGTACAGTACCTCTTGATCTCTTTGACAGTAAGTTGGAGGGAAGTAGGGTGGGTTTCCTCTCCTTTGAGGGTGATATTAATTTTAATTATCACCTTTGCCACTTGTCAGGTTACTAGCTGGTTGGGTGGTTGATATGTTCTCTGTTACACACTGTTGGCAAGAGCCTGTACATACCCAGTATGTACAGGCTCTTGAGTGTACCTAAACAAGTACCTGTGTTAGTGAAGTCTGGAATAAAATGAGCTCACACTTGGTGCTGTCACAACATTTTCTGGCAGGTTATTCCAAAAGTTAAAAATTTTTACTTAAAGAAGTTCACTGTCAGTTTTTGATGCTGTGATGCCTACTGAGGTGGCTTTCTGTTACCACCAGATACAGACAGTCCTCCCCAATGTATGAAGGTTTGGTTTATGAAAATCTGAAATTTTTGCCAAGTAAAGTGAAAATACAGTATGCTAAAATAATGTTGTTTTTTCTTATTTACTACCAGTACTCATTCTTATTTCACCAACTTGTTTTATTATTCTCTAACACTCACAGTGTTATTAAGTCTACACTTGTAATAAGCCTTCAATGTGTCATCATTCTCTTACAATCATCTTATGACTTGCTCCTCAAACCACTGAGGACAAGTAGACTCGCCTCCACCAGCATAGTCCCTCAGCCAGTTGCTTGAGTGTATTATTTCTTATCATTTACTCTCGTGTTGTACTGTACTGTACTGAAGGTGACAAAATAAAATTATCGTCTATTTTTAAATTTCATATGATAATACTGTACTTCTGTATGTACAGTAGATAAAACAACTCTCTGTGCAGGTGGGGGTCGATATGCTCTGAAATTTTGCGTGTGACTAGTGACAGCCCTCATATACCAAAATTTATCGTCCATGTTCTCATATTGTTTCCCACAAAGTATGCACAGATAGTTGTTTTAGCTACTGTACAACAAAGGTGTTGAGTTGTAAGAGAAAGTGTGGTACTGTATTGGGATGTGAACAAAACTTTGTACAAGAGAGTGGGTGTATTGTAACTGTTTAATGGCAGTGTTCACACCATGTACTGTAATAAAGCAGCAGGAATTTAGGATGTCACAATAACTCATCTGGGGTTGAATGTAGGATCTTTTTTTTTTCTTCTTTGGAGAGAATGTGTTTCCAATTAGATAGAGGCTGAAAGACAATGTATATTAAAATATTTATTTTATGTATATGTAATTCAATAAGAGTACAGTACTGATACTTGGGAATGGATGTGGTCCAGTATCTGTGCTTGGCCAGTTCTGTCACCCTCCTGGTCAGTGCCCATGTTGACACTGGGCAGCTCTTGTGCTTTGAGTGTTGTGTTTTGCTCCTTAGGGTTAATATCAAGGTTTTGGGTAAAATCGGTGGTAGTAAGAGTGGATTACATTATATAAAGATAATAATATGTCGCATTTCTTATTTCTTACCGTAGAGTTCGATACCTTCACACTGATTACTTACAGGAGATTATGGCGTATCTACGAAGAAGTTCACTCTACCACTCGACATTCCATGATTTATACTTGATAAATGATGATTTAATGAATTCCATTAATTTCCAACATCCATCTAAGTTGTTGGTTATACTTTGTCATAACCAATCAGTCATTACCTTTAGTAATAATAATATAGGATCACAGATACGGGCAGATAATTGCACTTACATTTATTTGTCAAGCTTCCATACAATGATTTACAATTTGCATGGATATATGAGTCACTCACATTCACGCTGTAATAAAATTAATCTTCTAAAAGAGAATTTCAACTTGGGGACACATGTGGTTACTCTGCTATGGGTATGACTTAACAGAGCCTTAATTCTTCAAGTGATACATTTACTGCCAGCCTGGATTGCTTTTGTTGCAACCAGGCTTCATCACAAGAACTTCTTTCCACGGGCCATAACAACAAAAAGTACTCTTGGGTTACCACACATAGTCTCGCGTCACTGACAGTCACTGTAGACGGTTGTCGCGGCAAGGAGAACTGTTAAGCGTGACTTGAATTAACCATTTAGGTGCAATAGACCAGCCTGGATTGCTTTTGTCTCAACCAGGCTTCCACACGTGATATTTCCACGGGGATAACCAACCTAGGTTAACACACTTAGTCTCGTGTCGATCACGGTCACAGTAGACGGGTGTCGTGCAGGAGAACTCTGTAAGCGTGAATTGATTAACCATTTACCGTAGGTTTGATAGGCCAGCCTGGATTGCTCTTGTCGCAACCAGGCATCCACACGTGATATTTCCACGGGAATAACAACCTAAGTTAACACACTTAATCTCGTGTCGACGACGGTCCACAGGCGGAGTGCGGTGGAGGACTCTGTGTGGTGTGGTGCCCCGCTCCCTTTCAGGAGGGAGAGAGTCAAGACGACTTCTTAACTAACCCATGGCTCAGGGGATACTACCTAAAATGAGGTTTTTTGGGCGTGAAGCGATGAGCAGTACAACACTGTTTCACTGCCCACCCCCCAAAAGGCTGGCTAACATGCACTAATGGAAAATACATGTCCCAGTTATGCCTCGCCGGGTGTCTTATCTCTAGTAAAACAAACTTTGGAGTTGGTTGCGTGGGTAAGCCTAACACAACCCATGACAGTTAACATGTAGTGCAAAAGTTAGATGAGTTACTCTGACAGTAAACAAAAAAGTGGAGCTTTTATGTAACACTGGAGCAGTGATAATGTACAGTTGGGAACTTCTTCAACCGATACACTCAATATTGTCAGTCCACCCTCTCCATGAGATGTGAACCCCAGGAGTCTCGACTCATGAATCCGATACCTCAAATTTCCTATGACATCATTGTGATGTTAGGCAGGCGCCCTCTGACATCTCGGTGACATTACTTGGGGGTTCTCTGATGTTATTGTGACGTCAGGCAGGGGCCCTCTGACGTCTCAGTGACATTACTTAGGGGTTCTCTGACATCATAGAGACATTACAGGAGGTTCCTCTGTTGTCATTGTGACATCAAGGCGAATGCTTTGACACAGAGTTGTAAAAAGTACCGAAGTTTGTTACTTAAGTAAAAGTATTGTTACATTGGCAAAATGTTAATCAAGTAGAAGTAAAGGTATCCAAAGATTAGTGTACAGTCGGCCCTTAACATACGCGGGGGTTACGTAACAGAGATACCCGTGGATGTTAAAAATCCGCGTATTTTTGCTGCCCCACCCCAAAAAAAAACCCTGGCCGCCCCCCCATGTCCTTATTTACCGTATATACCTGTGTGTAGTTTGAGTTTTTAAGACCAAATTATTTGGCAAAAAATTGGGGATCGACCTCTAAACGGGTAATAGTTTCGTTAGGTTGAAAAATATTTACCAGTAACTACTAGTAAACAATGGAAACGATGCACCAACGCACCACCAGCTGTGAGTGTCGGTACAGTTGCCAGGGCAGATCTCTTGCGTCATCATAGCAAGCCCAAAGTAGCCAAATCCATGGTATGGTAGCACAGGACGATGTAAAACATAAAGTATTCATTTATTAAAGTTTATTTATAGATACTGGATATAAATTTTTGTTCATTACATTTGAAACATCAATCTTTGTTAATTAAATTTGCAACAAAAGGAAACTACGATACCGTATTTTCATTAAAATATTACATCACAAGTATATTTTACCTTAACTGTGACTGAATGAATATACGTATTCTCAGAAATAAATATGGAAATATAATATTTTTGCTGGAATGACGTACATATTACAGTGGAAAGTGGGATAAAATCATGACGAAAACAATGACTTTCGCTTTCTTTCGTTCAAAAGATTTTGCCGTAATCGCTTTTCTAATGGTTTTCAGTTAAAAAACTGTTGTACTCGTACTGTATTACAATAATATTCTATCCTATCATTAGCCTTATAATCCCACAACTGAAAACCATTCGAAAAGCGATTACGGTAACATCTTTTGAACGAAAGAAAGAGAAAGTCATTGCTTTCGTCACAATTTTATCCCACTTTCCACTGTAATACGTACATCATTTCGGCAAAAATATTACATTTCCATGTTCTCAGAAATAAATGGTAGTTTCGTTGAAACGTAATGTACAGTATTTAATATTAAAATGCAAAAATAGCTATAAAAACAATTAATACACCCGTAATATACTGGCTGGCATTTCCACTCGTCCCTCCTCCCGCGTCCAAGGTCACCACTCCTCCCAACTCTCTCCCTCCGCTCCCTCCTCCGCCTCCTCCACCCCTCCACCTCCTCACCGTCACTACTGCCGACAACAAACACAAATGTTTTGTGAATAACTGCACCTCCACTTCCTATGTACAGTACTGAACTGTACTGTGCTGTGCATTTTTACAAACAATAAACATGGCAAGATAAGCTATTAAAAAAAAAAAAAATTTCACTTTACTGTACAGTACCTCTCCTCGGCGACAGGGCGGGGGTCATCGGGCTCATCGTCACTCAATTCCATAACAGGTGGTGAAGTGGGGGCGACTGTGGATTCAGCTGCTTCCTCACTGCCGCCAGTGATTGATGGTGTTAAATCTTTCCTTCGGTGATCAAAGAACATGGTGATGGGGAGTTGTCGTCTCTTTCTTTTCATTTCTTCCATGATGTTTTTGTATGGAGCAAAAACGTCATCCATCCCTCGCATGAATTTCAGGGCACGCACCGTGGAGGGGTCCATACTATAGGCCTCAATATTCCTGGTCATCTCCCCCAACTTCTCCAACGTTATTTCTTGGTGCTCTTCCTCTTCCCCTTTCGCTTCCTCTTCCTTGCCTGAGTCTACTAACTCCTGTAGATCCTCCTCGGTCAGCTCAGTGTCGTGCTCTTCAATTAGCTCCCTAATCTCGTCCTCTGCCATGTCCTGGAAGCCTTCAGCAGCCACTTTCCTTGACAGTGCCAGGGTCTTTCTGAATATTTTCATTAAAATCCATCAAAATCATTTTCCTTGTCATCGTCTTAAGCACCAAACAGCTCCTCCCAGTCTTCTCCTTGAACAGGGCTAGAGGGTACGTGTTTTTCGAATCGTTTTCAATTAAAAAAAATGTTACAGCACATGTATATTTTACCTAAACTGTGCCTGAATGAATATATTCTCAGAAATAAATAGTAGTTTTGCTGAAATGTGATGTATTTCAATGTAAAATAGGATAAAATACATGACGAAAACAAAAGACTTTACCTAACCTTCCGATGTTCAAGAGATGTTACTCGTTTTTGTAATAGTTTTCAGTTAAAATACTGTTATATTACAATGATATTCTATTCATACTGTGCTTGATATACTACATTCACGGAAATGTAATATTTTTGCTGAAATGATGTACGTATTACAGTGGAAAATGGGATAAAATCGTGACGAAAACAATGATTTTCGCTTTCTTTCGTTCAAAAGATGTTACCGTAATCGCTTTTCAAATGGTTTTCAGTTAAAAAATTGTTGCATCACAAGTGAATTAGGATGGAATATTATTGTAATACAACAGTTTTTAACTGAAAACCATTCAAAAAGCGATTACGGTAACATCTTTTGAGCGAAAGAAAGCTAGTCATTGCTTTCGTCACTTTCCACTGTAATACGTACGTCATTTCAGCAAAATATTACATTTCCATATTCTCAGAAATAAAGTGTTTTGCTGAAACGTAATGCATTTCAATGTAAATTAGGATAAACTACATGAAAACAAAAGACTTTACCTAACCTTCCGATGTTCAAGATATGTTACTCGTTTTTTTAGTAGTTTTCGGTTAAAATACTCTTATATTAGTGATATTCTATTCATACTGTGCTTGATATAATACAGTGGGGTATGCTATAACGAACGGTTTTACCTATAAAATTGAGATTGCTATAACGAACGAAACTCCTACAACGAACATTATTTAGAAAAAAAAATTAATTTTTTTCTTTTTTTTTTACTAATTTATTGTTTTTTTATTACAAGTATTAATGATGTTCTTTATTTCAGGGGTTTAGATGCTTATTTATGCACTTTTTTACAATTTTTACAATTTTATATTATATTTTTCAGTGTTAAGTGGTTGTATTTGGGGGCCTGGAGCGAATTAATCCTATAACGAACAAAGTTCTAGAACCAATTAGATTCGTTATAGCATACCCCACTGTACATTCACGGAAATGTAATATTTTTGCAACTACAATGCTGATGTCAACACAAGCGTGGTTACAGCGAGACTGACTGAGTGAGGGAGAGCTATGCGTGTGTGTGTGTGAGGTTGCGGGAGCGGGCGGTGTCCTGTGTGAGGTGCCGCGCGCGAGTTGAATGGCGCGTGATTTGAATGTACAGTCGACCCTCGTTAATTCGGACTAATAGGGGGGGAAGGGTGTCCGTTTTAGCCGATTGTCCGAATTAACCGATTTAGGGGGTTAATATTGCATTATATTTCAAAGTCATTGTTTTCGTCACGATTTTATCCCACTTTCCACTGTAAAACGTACGTCATTTCAGCAAAAATATTACATTTCTGTGAATGCATTACAGTGACCCCTCGTTTAACGAACGCCTCGGTTAACGAAATTTCGGTTAACGAACTGCCTTCCATAAGGATCTTCAATTCGGTTAACGAACAAAAATTCGGTTAACGAATTTCTTACGAACCGACCTCAACATGTTTTCGCTTGCACTGACCAGGCAACCAGCTTTAGTGTCAGTTCGCCAATAGATTAATTGGTTCTAGGGCTTAAATTCCTTACTATTTTAGTAAATATCAAGAAGTTTATACTATTCAATAATTTTAAAAGTTTAATATTCAATTTTTTAGTCATTTTAACAATTATTGAACATAATTGAAGGTTAAGTGACTAGTTTAATGCATGGCATCCAGCCTCTTAACACAGCAAACAGGCGTTAGTCTCTCTGTTTTCACTGGAGGTAACATCTTGCTTGAGACTCTCTTCAACTAAACGCTTTTTTTCTGTGTTTCCAAGCAAATTATTGGTCATTTTGAACTATATTTTACATATTGACAATATATAATGCGGTGCAGTGTTGATTTAAAGAAAATAATCTTGAATTACACCAAGAGAGCTAAAATTTTAATGGTGAAATGGCGCCAGGGTGACTTCTCTTCCACCCCAATGCCTTCTCTTCTTCCTTCTCCTCCACCCCCATTCTAAATCCCATCATCATCATCATCATCCAGGAGCCTTCTACATACACACCTCAAAGTAAGTGTACCTTTCTACCATTTTTGTTGAATTTAGGAAATTTTCGGTGAGCTGGAACCAATTACCCAAAAACCCATTGAAACAATGGTTTCGGTTAACGAACTTTTCGGTTAACGAACGACCTTCTGGAACGGATTGAGTTCGTTAACCGAGGGGTCACTGTATATCAAGCACAGTATGAATAGAATACCATTGTAATATAACAGTATTTTAACCGAAAACTATTAAAAAAACGAGTAACATCTCTTGAACATCGGAAGGTTAGGTAAAATCTTTTGTTTTCGTCATGTATTTTATTCTATTTTACATTAAAATACATCACGTTTCAGCAAAACTACTATTTATTTCCGAGAATATATTTATTCAGGCGCAGTTTAGGTAAAATATACGTGTGATGTAACAGTTTTTTAACTGAAAACGATTCGAAAAACACGTACCCTCTAGCCTTGTTCAAGGAGAGGACTGGGAGAAGCTGTTTGGTGCTGCAGACTATGGCAAGGAAAATGATTTTGATGGATTTTAATGAAAATATTCAGAAATTTGGTATCGTAGTATTTATTCAAGTCAATTAGGATAGGATATTATTGTAATACAACAGTTTTTTAACTGAAAACGATTCGAAAAACACGTGTACTGTCTAGCTGATACTGAACAGCTGGTGGTGCGTCATGCGTCGTTGTAAACAATAGGAGGTTGAAGTAGATTACCGGGTATTATATTAAGTGTGAAATATGAAAAAGGTTTTTATTACCGGTATTTTTTGTAGATCAATGAGAACTGTGATACCGTATATGATATGATAAGTTAGCCTGTGCTAAGAACTTCAACATAGACTACTGAAAACACGTTGTAAGGTAATTTAGCCTATTGTAAGTTGGTGAGCTTCATTTGCTGAAGGAACTGCACAACTTTTCATTACTAATTGGTACATATTTTACGTTTCCATTGTTTACTGGCAGTAAATGGTAAATATTTTTCATGTCTGAAGCTAAAAGTTGCATCCCCCCCCCCCCACACTAGTGGTGGAGATGTTACATTTAACCAAAAAGACGCTGGTGTTTTATCCCAGCAGTGGGTGGACCAGCATTTTAGCTTAAGGTCCGCGTAGGTAATATTCCTACAAATCTAAAAAAAAAAAAGTTCGTTCAGATTTTGTCCGAATTATCCGAAATCCGGATTAAAGGGGTCCGAATTAACGAGGGTCGACTGTACTTCAATTACTTCAATGTACAGAATATTCCTCCCGTGGGGCAATCCATGTATTTGCAAATCCGTGTATGCTAAACCCGCGTATGTTAAGGGTCGACTGTACAGTAGTACTCAAGTAGAAGTAAAAAAGTATCTCATTCATAAACTACTCAAGTACTGAAAATAAAAAATAACGACTAAATTATTAATTGTCTCGAATATTAAAAACACAATAAAAAAATAGTTAACCAAAGATAAAAATAAAAGACACTGCATTACACATTTTTTTTTGCAAATCTTTCTATTGAGATTAATCAAGAACTGATTCTCAAAGTTATGGCTGTCCAATCAGGATCTTTTAGGCCTAAATATAAGCCCAGCATGACCTACCGAATGAGAATATGTTCAACTGTTCTTCTCCCTGCAATCCATCGCAGGGATAGTGAATGGGATGAAAATACAGTATATCCATCCAATACTATGATCACTTTCTTCCTTATCCACACAAGTATCATTGATGTGGACTTATGGTCGTCAGACATAATGATGTCTCTGCTTGCATTTGGTTAGGATACAGACATTTCTGGCATGTATCTGAGGTGGGGGATGACCGCACTTCTCTTCCTGTAAACTCTGTAATTGTCCCATTGTTAATATTCTTCAACACTACTGTATTGCCTGACTGTCCCACTGTCAGGGATCTCCTGCCACATGGAGTCACTAACTACTATGTCACCACCTACTTATTTGTAATAATTTAGATTTAATTCTTGTACAGTATGCTACCCACGCTTTGGTGGGTGCTAACTCGCATTGTTCTTAAATCATATCTATAATGTCTCCATATCACAAGTCATAGCATATCCTGTGAGACACAAGTACCAATGTCTTACTGTCTGACCACATGGTCTTGTGACTAGGCTTGTCGCCCCTGGGGTGTAATGAATTAATTAAATAATAAGCCCAACATGACTAAACAGATGCTCACAAGCAGCAGAGGCAGGTAGTGGGGTGTTAAGCTTGAGAGATGAGTCACATAATGTCAGGAAAGATCTCAATAGCTCCATTCCATCCCCTGGGCATTCCAAGTGGCTACAGTATCAAGCTCCTTCAGTTGAGGAGTTTGTGGATGAATGTTGCCCCACAGTGACTGGATCTGACTAAGACCTACCGTGAACTGTCCCCCAATTGGAGTGTGGCTCTGGTGACATCACTTTTTTATTTTTAATTGATAATAAGCGGCTGAATTATTTGCACCGTATAAGATCTAGCAGGTGCTGGTTTGGGGTCACTTATTTAAGCAGTATTTTAAATACACTCAGTCTCACATATGTAAAGACACAGGCTTTATATTTAAGATGGAATTATGTAAATTATTTTAAAATCACAGCATCTTTGAAATTCATTTTAGGTACAGGTATCTGCAAAGACCAACTGACATGTATTTATAGCACTCTTTTATAACAAATATTTAAAATTTTCTAACATCCACTTTGAAGTGCTAATGCCTTGAAATTATTTGCATTTTGATAGTCAATATTCTGTACTGTATTTAACATTATTTTAGATAATAACAGGTCTGCTTACCAATTGTGAACACATTTAGTTTGGATTTTCTATGAACCAATCAGCTATTAGCATAGAAGAGGGGAGGGGCCTACGGGCCAGGTTAGTGTGGAAAGTGTACTGTATAGTTAATGAAATTGTTATAATCACTTGTGGATTCTAGACTGGTGGTATTACGTGCATAAGTTCTGTACTTGAGCTGCTTAGTTCAAGGCTTGGCCATGAAATGGAATTTCGGGATCAAACCTTTGTGTCTGTATTCTAATTTCTCAAATGTTTCAGATCCGATGCCTTGGGAATCCAAATAAAATTCATGGCACGTGTAAGTTATGGATAGAAGGACGTTGCAAAAAACCACGAGATGTGTGTGAATATCTTCACAGCAATTTTTGTCCTGAGAAGGATAAGTGTAAGAGAGAGCACTGCCCTCTGCATCATATCAATCAGCTAAGCAAAAAATTATTCCCTCTTAGAAAGGTGAGTATGTGCAGGAGCTGCTTCTTGGCTGAAACCATACAAGAAATACATTCAAACTACTGTGCCATCCATATGGGATTTTTTTCTCACTAAGTTTATTCCTGATCTAAGTCATATCATGTGGCCAGAATTCTAATTACTGTACCCAGTATGCCATTTAAAAAGTGAAATTAAATTTTTGTTGTACATTTAATACAGAGGGATGACTGACTTAACCAATGCTCATGAAAGGCTTATGCTGCCTTATCCCCTTCCCTTGGGCTCCAGTCCCCAAAAATAGCTCTTTCCACCTCTTAGTTGGGCTATGACCACTATATTATGTCTATCACTACCAAAAATGTCTGGCTTTGCTCGGGTTACGTTTACAGTATGCAGTAGGATCTCATGTTTTGCGACTAATTGGTACCTGTTTTAGTGTCGCGAAAGTTAAAACTGCGAAACGAGTGACATTGAAATACTACAGTGATATCCCTGTTAGCCGGAACAATTGGTGCAGATCACTTCCGGGGATAAGAGATTTCCGGCTAACCGGATGACTTTTTCAAACCCGGAAAAATCCCCATCCCCGGAAATATTTCCGGTTACTGGAAAAACTTTCCGAGTGTCTAAACTACCTATGCATCTTGCACAGACAAACACTAGCCCACATCCTCAGAATGTTTCTGTGTGCTGGGGAGTTTTTAAGAGACCTAAACTAAAAATCTATATGATATGGTCGTGAATGAAGCTGTGTGTTACAGCAAGGACTGGTATTTTCCACTCCCTTAGAGCTGTGGGGGATTCGTGGGTCTTGTGTAACTGACCTGACCTGACACAATGTCATGTGGAGGTATGGTGGGGTATTAGTGATCTCATATTACTGGCCTTCTGATACAATGTCAGGTTACCCATTGTCGGGTGGGGTATGAGTGAGTCTGAGGACCTGAAGATGTCTTGAATAAACCTGAAAGCTAAAATACAGTATTTTTTATACTTACACTTGTCGCATTATATCTCTTCAACATTACGTAACATAATTTTTTTAAATGTGGAGTGGGAAAGCAGAAAGGCGTGGGTGATTAGAGAGATGGAGTGGAAAGGAGTGGTAACATGCACCAGTGTTGCTAAGCTCCTCATTAGCTTGAATTGAATTGAATTGAATTGAAACAGCTTATTTAGCCAGAAAAACACAGATACAGAGTGGATAATAATAACAATATTAACATGGCTGAGCCAGTTGAGAACCTTAGCTCTCCTGGAGACACCTGATATATACTGTACATTTATCTCAAGGAAGTATTATGTAACATTTAGTATCATCTGGAATAATACATCTTGGTGTATTTCAAGATTATTTTCTTTAAATCAACACTGCACTGCATTATATATTGTCAATATGTAAAATATATTTCAAAATGACCAATAATTTGCTTGGAAACACAGAAAAAAGCGTTTAGTTGAAGAGAGTCTCAAGCAAGATGTTACCTCCAGTGAAAACAGAGAGAGAGAGACTAACGCCTGTTTGCTGTGTTAAGAGGCTGGATGCCGCTCATTAAACTAGTCACTTTACCTTCAATTATGTTCAATAATTGTTAAAATGACTAAAAAATTGAATATTAAACTTTTAAAATTATTGAATAGTATAAACTTCTTGATATTTACTAAAATAGTAAGGAATTTAAGCCCTAGAACCGATTAATGTATTGGCGGACTGATACTAAAGCTGGTTGCCCGGTCAGTGCAAGCGAAAACATGTTGAGGTCGGTTCGTAAGAAACTCGTTAACCCAATTTTTGTTCGTTAACCGAATTGAAGATCCTTATGGAAGGCAATTCGTTAACCGAGGCGTTCGTTAAACGAGGGGTCACTGTATCAAGATTGGGAGGTCTATATATTATTCCTGTGATTAATTTTTCCCTACCGTCGCTTAATTCTATCCAAATTGTTTCTGTATTCCGCTCAGTTTTTATTTCCTTATTTATTTCACACTTCAGATTATCCCTAACATAGATTGCTACTCCGCCTCCTTTCCTGGACGGCCTATCAGTATGGAACAATTTGTAACCCGCAATTTGGTATTCGACCGGAAACTCACGTGAGTCTATGTTGATCCATGTTTCAGCGAATGCTATTATATCGATTTTTTCGGTACATACCAAGGCCCTAATATCATCCATTTTGTTTCTCATACTTCTACTGTTCGCGTAGTAGACATTTAAGTTAGTCGTGTTCTGAGTCCTCCCTTTACCGCGTTTAGTTTTAAACTCCCTGTTTAATTTAGTTTTGTCATCATTCCTAACACTATTTCCCTGTAATCTTTTACTTTGTTTACCCGCTCCCACTGCAGTTTCCTCCACCCCCGTGCCCATATGTTCCCCTAGCAGTTTAAAGACTTCGATACCCTTTGAACTGCCCCCTCTAGAGACCCAGCCAGGGTTGCCACCCCATCCCGAGACAGGTGCACCCCATCCCTAGCATAAAGGTCCCTTCTGCCGTAGAAGTTGTCCCAGTTGTCAATGAATGGGACAGATATTGACTTGCAATATCCGTCAAGACGGTCGTTGACACCAACTGCCCTTGACAACCATTCACTGTGTAGTTGGCGATGTTAGGGTGTGCGTGTTAGAGGGTGTGTTGGTGGTGGTGTTAGGGTGTGTGTGTTAGAGGGTGTGTAGGTGGTGGTGTTAGGGTGTGTGTGTGTGTTAGAGGGTGTGTAGGTGGTGGTGTTAGGGTGTGTGTGTTAGAGGGTGTGTAGGTGGCGATGTTAGGGTGTGTGTGTTAGAGGGTGTGTGTAGGTGGTGTTAGGGGGTGTGTAGGTGTGTTGAGGGGTGTAGGTGGTGTTAGGGGTGTGTGTGTGTTAGGGAGGGTGTGTGTGTGTGTGTGTGTGTCAGGAGGGTGTGTAGGTGGTGGTGTTAGGGTGGTGTGTATGTTAGAGGGTGTAGGTGGTGGTGTTAGGTGTGTGTGTTAGAGGGGTGTGGTGGTGGTGTGTGTGTTAGAGGGTGTGTAGGTGGTGTTAGGGTGTGTGTGTGTGTTAGAGGGTGTAGGTGGTGGTGTTAGGGTGTGTGTGTGTTAGAGGGTGTGTAGGTGGTGGTGTTAGGTGTGTGTGTGCAGGAGGGTGTGTAGGTGGTGGTGTTAGGGTGTGTGTGTGTTAGAGGGTGTGTAGGTGGTGGTGTTAGGGTGTGTAGGTGGTGGTGTTAGGGTGTGTGTGTGTGTTAGAGGGTGTGTAGGTGGTGGTGTTAGGGTGTGTGTGTGTGTTAGAGGGTGTGTTGGTGGTGGTGTTAGGGTGTGTGTGTTAGAGGGTGTGTAGGTGGTGGTGTTAGGGTGTGTGTGTGTTAGAGGGTGTGTAAGTGGTGGTGTTAGGGTGTGTGTGTTAGAGGGTGTGTAGGTGGTGGTGTTAGGGTGTGTATGTGTTAGAGGGTGTGTAAGTGGTGGTGTTAGGTTGTGTGTGTTAGAGGGTGTGTAGGTGGTGGTGGTGTGTTGACGGAAACATAAGAAAATAAGGAGTCTGCAATAGGCCAGTTGGCCTGTGCATGACAGCTCTTGTCGAGTGTAACTACCACTCTATCATCCATGAATCTATCTCGCATCCTTTTAAAACTTTCCAGCATTCCAGCACTTACTTCAAAGTTGCCAAGCTTGTTCCACTCGTCCACCACCCTATTTGTGAACCAGTTCCTTCATATCTCCCTCCTAAATCTAAACTTATCCAACTTAAATTCATTACTACGAGTCCTATCCTGCTCTGATATTATAAGAACTTTATCTATATCTCCTTTATTGATTCCTTTCACCCACTTAAACACTTCTATCATATCTCCTTACACTCTTCATCTTTCTAGGGAATGCAAGTTTCTTTAACCTATCATGATATGGAAGGTTTCTAAGTCCTGGAATTATTTTTTTCATTCTTCGCTTCACCTACTCCTGTGAATTGATATCCATTCTATAATAAGGGCACCAGAACTGAACAGCATAATCGAGGTGCGGCCTGACTAGCGCAAGATATAGTTGCAATGTGACTTCTGCACTCTTATTATTTACACTTCTAGATATAAATCCTTATACTGTACTCTGTTTGCCTTATTTCGAACATTAATGCACTGTTTTCTAGGCCGTAGGTCCGGGATTACAAGTACCCCTAAGTCTCTTTCACAAGTCTACTTCTCTAGGTTGATGTTGTTAAGGCTGTATACATTGACATTATTTGTTCTTCCAACATTAAGTACGCTGCACTTGCTGGTGTTGAATTTCGTTTGCCATTTTTCTGACGACTCCTGCAGTTTATTTAAATCCTTTTGGAATGCATTTGCATCCTACCCTGAATTAATTTGCCGCCCTATTTTGGTGTCATCCGCAATCTTGATTATGTCACTGCTGATCCCAGTATCTAGATCGTTTATGTAGATTATGAACAAGAGTGGGCCCATATAGTGTTTCTCACTCCTGATCTTTTTTTTATTTTTTTATTTGGTTCTTTATTATTATTATTATTATTATTATTATTATTATTATTATTATTGTTGTTATTATTATAATTATTGTTGTTGTTGTTGTTTGGTTGTTGTTGTTGTTGTTGTTGTTGTTGTTGTTGTTAATGCATTTTCGCCCCCGAGGCCCCGATGTGGGTCAGTGACTTGTGCCCGGGTGGGCTAATCCCTGGAAAAAAAAAAAAATTTCATTGTCCAGCAGCCAAATGGCAGTAGTTTAGTATTTTTATCTAATGGTATTATTTTGTATTTATTCCTTGCATACATAGTGGTCCCTCGGTTAACGAATGCCTCGGTTAACGAATTACCTTCCTTAAGAATCTTCAGTTCGGTTAACGAAAAAAAATTCGATTAACGAAATCCTTACTAAAATCACGTTTTGTTGTGAGCATCAGCTGATGGCCCAGTCTGCCAATTTAGTAATCTGTTCTATGTTTACATTCGTTTCCAAAATATTAGTCATTTTAACATTTATTTAACGTATTGATAATATTTGCAGTACAGTACAGGGAACTAGTTACCGGGTAGTTGTGCAACCATCAGATGCGTGGTTTGCTCACAAAGCGTCAGTTGAGCATCAATTTTGTTGGTGTCTTGAATATTTTTGCATTTTTCATTGAAATTATTGGTCATTCTGAACTTTAGTTAACATATTGATAATATATAGCGCAGTGCAGAGTTGATTTAAAGAAAATAATCTTGAATTACACCTAGTGAACTTAAAATTTTATTGGTGAAATGAGGCATCAAGTATGGGTTTCCTAAAAGGTGATTTCTCCTCCATCCCCACTTCCTTCTCTTCTCCTCCACCCCCACTTCTAATTCCCATCATCATCATCATCATCAACCAGGAGCCTTCTACATACACACCTCAAAGTAAGTGTACTTTACTGCATTTTTTTTTTTTTTTTTTACTCTGTATGTATGGATTCGGTTAAAAAAAATTCGGTTAACGAACGACCTTCTGGAACGAATTGTGTTCGTTAACCGAGGGACCACTGTATTGGTAAATTTTATTTCTCATCAGAGTTGGTAACTGGAGGGACTTCAGTTTCAGAGATGGCAATTCTGTTGATATTGTCAGCTGTTGTGGTGGTGGTGGTCACAGACAGGACTCTGTATTGTTGTCTTGTTATAAATTATGTTGGATTATACCAAATATTTCTCAAAAGCTACGGTCAAATTATAGGTTGATTTAGCAATGAGTAAAAAGGAATAGGGTTCCATCCTTCATTATTCTTTGTTGTTGTGATGCAGGCTGGGCTGGCGGGAACATGTGGTCCCAGCCGCATCGGTCCACAACAATAACAACGACCCACAAGAAACAGTGCCAACATATTTTTTTGAATGTTTAAATAAATTTTTTTCCATGATTCGTGTCATTATTCGGACGTTTTGTTAATCAGTTGTCCGGTACTGGGGGTGTTTACTGTACAGTATATATTGGTGTTATTATTATTATTATTATTATTATTATTATTATTATTATTATTATTATTATTATTATTATTATTATTATTTTTATTATAATCACTGGTATTTCTTTCCATGGTCAGACAGGAATTGGAAATGCAAAAAGAAAGAAGTGTAATCAGCAGAAGGAGGCTGGCCTGAAAACCAATTCTCCAACAAGCAGTAACAATGGGGCTTCTAAAAGTCAATCTGCTTCACCAGACTGGAACCTTAACTCCTTAGCATTTGATGACTTTGATGAGGAATTGTGTCAAGGGCTGGAAGAAGTTGGGCAGGAACTGGATCGATTTGCAGAGGAAGTGTCAGAAGACAGCACCTGTGAGGACGAGATATTGTGTCTGACAGAACAGAAAGAAAACTACCCGTCTAATATTTCTTTCAAGGGTAAAAAGCCACTGAAGAATGAAGAAGCTTTTAAACTTGCATGTGACCAAAACAGGTAAGATCTGAGTAAAATTTTACACATATTTATAGACAAGATATAACAGAAGTCAAGATATTTTGTCTTTGAGAATACTGCCTGTGTCTATAATGAAGTGAATGGTTTTACCTTACTATCATAGTAAGAATTAATAATTTAGTTTGTTCAGCCTTAATGGATTCTTGACAGTTTTTAGTACATGAGGATTACATATTCCCTTCGCCTTGCTCCACCTCCCTTCCTCAGTAAAAGTAACATTTTGTTCCAGTTATGCAGATTGAAACCTGAAGTCCATTGATTCAGGTTGCAAAGGTTTAAAAGTGTTGTTTGTATTATACAGTAATATCTCCATTAGCCGGAATCCCTCAAACCTGGAACTCTCCGATAGCCGGAATTTAAATTTTCTCGGAATTTTCCAGAAAATTCCGGCATTGGGAACGATTTTCCAAGGGGCACATTTTACGGAAAATTCCGAGAAAATTTTCCCGATACCTGGAAAAATCCGGGGATGGGGAAGTTTTTTCCTGGTTTGAGAGATGAAAATCAGGCGCTTTTTCTGGAATTTCCGAGAAAATTTTTCAGTAACCCGGAAAATTCCGGGGATGAGGGATATTTTTCCGGGTTCAAGATATGATGTAATGGGCATATTCTGGAAATTCCGAGAACATATTTCCGTTGCCCGAAAAATTCCAGGGATGGGGGATTTTTTCCGGCTTTGAGAGAGTCGTCTTGTTACCCCGGAAACCTCTCATTCCCGGAAGTGCTCTGCACCAATTGTTCCGGCTAACGGGGATATCAATGTACTGTAGCCCAAATATGATTTCAGATAATTTCATTTGGAATTTGTAAGGGCTTCTTGTTTTAGTAAATAAGACTTGGAAATCTTAAAGAGGAACTTCATCTCAGAAGTCACTGGCAATCGTTAAATGTTTACTAATCAATACAGTAAACCCTTGCTATTTGTAGGGGTTAGGTTCCAAGGAATGGCACAAATTGGAAAAACTACGATTAGCCTACCTTAGTGCACTACTGTATACCTATCCTGTGTATGAGAAACCACCAATGCTACTTACCTTTGTATGTGGAAGTTTGGAGCTTGATGAAATCTGGTTACTGAAGCATAGGGAGATCATCAGGACCACTGTTGGAAGATGGTGATGCAGTGGTGGTTGGTGGGGAGGTGGGTGGTGGAGTAGCGGCAGCAGCTGACTGAGCAGGTGAGGGAGATGAATCAGCTGCTGACTGAGTAGGTGAGGGAGATGAATCAGCTGCTGACTGAGTAGGTGAGGGAGATGAATCAGCTGCTGACTGAGCAGGTAAGGGAGATGAATCAGCTGCTGACTGAGTAGGTGAGGGAGATGAATCAGCTGCTGACTGAGTAGGTGAGGGAGATGAATCAGCTGCTGACTGAGTGAGTGAGGGGTGAGGGAGATGAATCAGCTGCTGACTGAGTGGTGAGGAGATGAATCAGCTGCTGACTGAGCAGGTGAGGAGATCAGCTGCTGACTGAGCAGGTGAGATGAGATGAAGCTGCTGACTGAGCAGGTGAGGAGATGAATCAGCTGCTGACTGAGTAGGCTGAGGGAGAGGGAGAGATGAATCAGCTGCTGACTGGAGTAGGTGAGGAGATGAATCTTTGACTGAGCAGGTGAGGAGATGAATCAGCTGCTGACTGAGCAGGTGAGGAGATGAATCAGCTGCTGACTGGGCAGTAGGTGAGGGAGATGAATCAGCTGCTGACTGAGCAGGTGAGGGGAGATGAATCAGCTGCTGACTGAGTAGGTGGGGAGAGAATCAGCTGCTGACTGACTGGAGATGAATCAGGCTGCTGGCTGAGTGGGTGAGGGAGATGAATCAGCTGCTGACTGCTGCTGACTGAGTAGGTGGGGAGATGAATCAGCTGCTGACTGAGTAGGTGAGGGAGATGATCAGCTGCTGACTGAGTAGGTGAGGAGATGAATCAGCTGCTGACTGAGCAGGTGAGGGGAGATGAATCAGCTGCTGACTGAGTAGGTGAGAGAGATGAATCAGCTGCTGACTGAGTAGGTGAGGAGATGAATCAGCTGCTGACTCAGCTGACTGAGAGTAGAGTGAGGAGATGAATCAGCTGCTTGACTGAGTAGGTGAGGGAGATGAATCAGCTGCTGACTGAGTGAGGAGTGAGGAGATGAATCAGCTGCTGACTGAGTGAGAGAGAGATGAATCAGCTGCTGACTGGTAGGTGAGGGAGATGAATCAGCTGCTGACTGAGTAGGGTGAGGGAGATGAATCAGCTGCTGACTGAGCAGGTGAGGAGATGAATCAGCTGCTGACTGAGCAGGTGAGGAGATGAATCAGCTGCTGACTGAGTAGGTGAGGGAGATGAATCAGCTGCTGACTGAGTAGGTGAGGGAGATGAATCAGCTGCTGACTGGTAGTGAGGGAGATGAATCAGCTGCTGACTGAGCAGGTGAGGAGATGAATCAGCTGCTGACTGAGCAGGTGAGGAGATGAATCAGCTGCTGACTGAGTAGGTGAGGAGATGAATCAGCTGCTGACTGAGTAGGTGAGGAGATGAATCAGCTGCTGACTGAGCAGTGACTGAGGAGATGAATCACTGGAGAGATGAATCAGCTGCTGACTGAGTAGGTGGAGATGAATCAGCTGACTGAGTACAGCTGCTGACTTTAGAGGTGAGGGAGATGAATCAGCTGCTGAGTAGGTGAGGGGAGATGAATCAGCTGCTGACTGAGTAGGTGAGGAGATGAATCAGCTGCTGACTGGTAGGTGAGAGATGAATCAGCTGCTGACTGAGTGAGGTGAGGGAGATGAATCAGCTGCTGACTGAGTAGGTGAGGAGATGAATCAGCTGCTGCTGACTGAGCAGGTGAGGGAGATGAATCAGCTGCTGACTGGGTGAGGGAGAGATGAAGATGAATCAGCTGCTGACTGAGTAGGTGCTGCTGAGGGAGATGAATCAGCTGCTGACGAGCAGAGAGGAGTGAGGAGATGAACAGCTGCAGATGAATCAGCTGCTGACTGAGTAGGTGAGGTAGGTGAGGAGATGAATCAGCTGCTGACTGCTGAGGGTGAGGAGATGAATCAGCTGCTGACTGAGTAGAGGGAGATGAATCAGGGTGAGGAGATGAATCAGCTGCTGACTGAGAGTGAGGAGATGAATCAGCTGCTGAGGTGAGCAGGTGAGGGAGATGAATCAGCTGCTGACTGAGTAGGTGAGGGAGATGAATCAGCTGACTGAGTAGGTGAGGAGATGAATCAGCTGCTGACTGTAGGTGAGGAGATGAATCAGCTGCTGACTGAGTAGGTGAGGGAGATGAATCAGCTGCTGACTGAGTAGGTGAGGGAGATGAATCCGCTGCTGACTGAGTAGTGAGGAGATGAATCAGCTGCTGACTGAGTAGGTCAGCTGCTGACTGAGGTGAGGAGATGAATCAGCTGCTGACTGAGTAGGTGAGGAGATGAATCAGCTGCTGACTGAGTAGGTGAGGAGATGAATCAGCTGCTGACTGAGTAGGTGAGGAGATGAATCAGCTGCTGACTGAGTAGGTGAGGAGATGAATCAGCTGCTGACTGAGTAGGTGAGGAGATGAATCAGCTGCTGACTGCAGCTGCTGTAGGTGAGGAGATGAGCTGCTGACTGAGTAGGTGAGGGAGATGAATCAGCTGCTGACTGAGTAGGTGAGGGAGATGAATCAGCTGCTGACTGAGTAGGTGAGGGAGATGAATCAGCTGCTGACTGAGTAGGTGAGGGAGATGAATCAGCAGCTGACTGAGTAGGTGAGGGAGATGAATCAGCTGCTGACTGAGTAGGTGAGGGAGATGAATCAGCTGGTTCTTTCTTGATAAACATTGTGATTGGTAGGTGTTTGCTCTTGGCTTTGAGGTCTTTAAACATTTCCTGGCAGGGGAACCAATACCTGGTTGATTTCTCAGACAATCTTAATTATAGCACTGACACTAGGCAGTCTTTTAGAGGCCATTTCACACAGAAACTTCCCAGCCTGCTTACTTAGAAACATAAAGTAACATCACTTGTGGATAATAATAATAATAATAATAATAATAATAATAGCTGGTCTTTCGTTTCTCAAAAGCACCAGTTCTTTTAAAGAATCCACAAGCGCTCAAAACATTACAAAGTCAAAAACTTGAGAATAAAAAGAAATACTGCGCTACAGTAAAAGACCACTTTATATTTCTTTTGGTTATTGTAGTACTCATTACAGAATATTTATATGAGGAGCAAAAAATAGAATACTGTACATTGTTATTGTCACCAAAAAAAAAGAAGTCTCTGGAATTCTGCCCTGGTTCACCACGCCTTCCTTGTTGGCCATACATTACTGTACTGTTTTTCTTATGTGTACAGTATGGTATATTACTTCTTACTAATTATTTCATGTGCATTTATAATTACAGTACAGTACCTCTTATAGACATTAGTACATTATATACAGTTCCACCAACTTTTGTAATGTTTTAGAATGTAATACTGCTGAAAGCCCTGTTGCAACCATCAGCATTGAGACGTCTGTAGCAAGACGTAGGGTATCACTCACTGATGGGAGTTCGTCCATTCACACAGTTGGCAGCTTCTCCAAACATTACCATATAGTGATTCATGATTTTCGTTGGTACCCCCATTATTTGTTGTTCAAATATATATATGTGCGAGTGTGTGCGTGCGTGGGATGGTGAAATCAGGGCCGGATTTACCTACTTGTGGGCCCCAGGCCAAACTTGTCAGTGGGCCCCAAAATTTATAGAAATGTTTGCATGTTTCAATATATATATATATATATATATATATATATATATATATATATATATATATATATATATATATATATATATATATATATATATATATATATATATATACAGTATTACCCCGCTTAACGCGCTTTCACTTAACGCGTTTTCGCATATACGCGGTGCCTTGCCAAAGCTGAACTTTCACTTAACGCGGCATTTTTCATCATATACGCGGTGAGTGTCCGGCTCGAGAGCTATTTTTAGATTCGCACCACCCCCCACCCGCCACCCTGCCTGACTGCCTGTTTTAGCTCATAAAATTCATACAAATTACCCAGCCAGAATATAATTTACATTGCTGGAATTCTTATAATTTGGTGATCATTTTGAATATAAACAACATATATTTTGCATTAAACATACAATTTTTAGATAAAAATTGTTCTCTAGGTAATTATGTTATCTTTTGTCCAAAATATATGACATTTATATTCAAAATATTCCTGGTCTTACAAGGAATCCAGCAATGTCAATTATATTATCCTAACTTTAGTTTGAGGTATTATTTATTAAAATTTAGTGGTTATCCCACACATCTCCTTGGGACGGTTGGTGGGGGGTGGGGGGGAGGGAGGGACCGACCGACCGACCACCATCTGTTACCCCGTGAAGAATTATTTTTTTTTTTATTAACTGAAGATATTTGTTTTAGCTCATAAAATTCATACAAATTACCCGGTCAGAATATAATTTACATTGCTGGAATTCTTATAATTTGGTGATCATTTTGAATATAAACAACATATATTTTGCATTAAACATACAATTTTTAGATAAAAATTGTTCTCTAGGTAATTATGTTATCTTTTGTCCAAAATATATGACATTTATATTCAAAATATTCCTGGTCTTACAAGGAATCCAGCAATGTCAATTATATTATCCTAACTTTAATCTGAGGTATTATTTAATACTAAATGTTAAAAACTCTTGAATGGAGGATTGGTGGGGGGTGGGGGGAGGGTTGGGACTGACCACGCGGTTGGAAGAGGGGGGAAGGCAAGGTGGGGTACTTTGATTGACAGATAGTGTCGAAGAATATTTTTTTTTTTTTATTAACTGAAGATATTTGTTTTAGCTCATAAAATTCATACAAATTATCCGGCCAGAATATAATTTACATTGCTGGAATTCTTACAATTTGCTGATCATTTTGAATATAAACATCATAGATTTTGCATTAGACATACAAATTTTAGATGTAAAGTTTATTCTGAGTAAATATGTTATCTTTTGTGAAAAATATATGACATTTATATTCAAAATATTCCTGGTCTTACAAGGAATCCAGCAATGTCAATTATATTATCCTAACTTTAGTTTGAGGAATTATTTATTACTATACCTGGTTTTCCCCCAAAAATTTCTCAGAGGGAAGAGCCAGTGAGTGTAGTGTGAGAAGAGGGGGAGGGAGTTGAGTC
Organism: Homarus americanus; assembly: GCF_018991925.1. Lineage (NCBI taxonomy): Eukaryota > Metazoa > Arthropoda > Malacostraca > Decapoda > Nephropidae > Homarus > Homarus americanus. The sequence goes on along the minus strand of NW_024723050.1, from coordinate 3,764,744 downwards.
CATTATTTGAATGGACATTAACTTGGCGACTGTATTTCTCTTAAGTATTAATTGTGTGCATGTACCATCATAAAATTAAGATGTTATTTTTACTACAACATAGTTATTTGTCGCCAAAAAGTGGAGTTTGGGGGTCGGGCTGGGTTCTATTGGAATTAATCCCATATGTTCTGTTATTCACTTAACGCGGTTTTCACTTAATGCGGGACCCTCTGGGTTCAATTGACCGCGTTAAGTGGGGTACCACTGTATATATATATATATATATATATATATATATATATATATATATATATATATATATATATATATATATATATATATATATATATATATATATATATATATATATATATATGGTATATATATATATATACTGTATATATATATATAGAAGAAGAGTTATTATATATATATATATATATATATATATATATATATATATATATATATATATATATATATATATATACAGTGGCCCCTCGGTTAACGAACTCAATCCGTTCCAGAAGGTCGTTCGTTAACCGAAACGTTTCGTTAACCGAAACCATTGTTTCAATGGGTTTTTGGGTAATTGGTTCCAGCTCACCGAAAATTTCCTAAATTCAACAAAAATGGTAGAAAAGTTCACTTACTTTGAGGTGTGTATGTAGAAGGCTCCTGGATGATGATGATGATGATGGGATTTAGAATGGGGGTGGAGGAGAAGGAAGAAGAGAAGGCATTGGGGTGGAAGAGAAGTCACCCCATGGCGCCATTTCACCCATAAAATTTTAGCTCTCTGGTTTAATTCAAGATTATTTTCTTTAAATCAACGCTGCACTGCATTATATATTGTCAATATATAAAATATATTTCAAAATGACCAATAATTTGCTTGGAAACACAGAAAAAAAGCGTTTAGTTGAAGAGAGTCTCAAGCAAGATGTTACCTCCAGTGAAAACAGAGAGAGACTGACGCCTGTTTGCTGTGTTAAGAGGCTGGATGCCGCGCATTAAACTAGTCACTTTACCTTCAATTTGTTCAATAATTGTTAAAATGACTAAAAAATTGAATATTAAACTTTTAAAATTATTGAATAGTATAAACTTCTTGATATTTACAAAAATAGTAAGGAATTTAAGCCCTAGAACCGATTAATGTATTGGCGGACTGATACTAAAGCTGGTTGCCCGGTCAGTGCAAGCGAAAACATGTTGAGGTCGGTTCGCAAGAAGTTCGTTAAGCGAATTTTTTTTCGTTAACCGAATTGAAGATCCTTATG